>NW_006922702.1:209722-234965 GCF_000298275.1 Orycteropus afer afer | reverse complement strand
GGGGAGGGAACACTGAAAAAAAAAAAAAAAAAAGCCTTGACCTATGTCACTTTAGTTTTGTGCATTTCACTGCACGTATATTTCAATAAAATGCATTTTAAAAAATAGGAATGATAGGAATGTTTTTGTTTTGTTTTTTCCCCTACCTTTTCTCTATGCAGATAGCAGTTTTGAAGAGAGCCACTCATGTTCATGGTCTTGGGGAAATAGAGCAGACCTTATTAAAAAAATAATTGTGTTTGTCTGTTGAATTATCTGAAATACTGAAGAAGGTAATTATCTCTGTTTTGCCTGATTCAGAATAAAAATTATGGGGATTTTAAAAATTATTGTAAGGTAAATGAAAACCCACAAGTTCTTGGGGAAAAAAAAAGGAAGTTTGAGACATAGAATAACCCACTTAAACCCATAGAGGAAAATTAGAGAGAAAGTTACATTGGGAAATGAGAGAATTCAAACATACCTATATATATTTGAGAATTTGAAAATCACCCTGCTGTTCCAGCAGGACACTGGCTCAGAAAGACCCTAATCTTTCATTTCTTGTTAGACTGCTAACCAGAAGGCTGACAGTTCAAAGCCACCAGCCACTCCTCGGAAGGAAGACTAGGCAATCTACTTCCGTAGTGATACTGCCTCGGCAATCCAAGGAGGGGTCACTATGAGTCAGGGCCGACTCGACGGCACATAACAACAGCAACAAGCATGGTGCAAGCAGGAAGTAAAGGTTGAGGCAGGGTTATGAACTGCCTGGCCAAGTGTTGAAGGAAGGCCTTATCAAAGAGCCAATCTGCAAAAATTGGGAAAGGTGTTTTGTTGCTGGGTTTTTTTTTTGTGTGTGTGGTTTTATTTTTATATTTAACTCCTGGCTCTAAAGAAAATCAATTCCAACATGCTAGCTGAACACAAGTTAAAGAAAAAGAAACATCGGTAACCACATGATAAGTACAGTGCTGAAAAAAAGAGTTTGAAAAATACACTGAACAAAAAGATGACTTAAGCCATTAACAATTAAAAAACAGCACCACTATGAAAAGAGATCTTATTTGCACATTATAATATTCCAATGTCCACTTTTCTCACACACACACACAAGGCATACAAGAAACAGGAATGTATAGCCCCTTTAAGGAAATAAAATAAATAAAACTAACAGAAACTCTCCATGAGAAAATTCAGATATTGAACTTACTAGAAAAAACTGTAAATCACCCATATTCAATATTCTAAAATATTTTTTAAAAATAAGGAAAGTTACATATGAATAATACTAGAAGCACAGTGAAAAGAGGGAAATTATAAAAGGGAAACAAACAGAAATTACCAAACTGAAAATTACAATACGGATTAATTACCAGAGGATTTCAAAAGAAGATATTAGAAAGCAAAAGAAAGAATCAGCAAACTTGAAAATAGGAGATTTGAAATTGTCCAATCTGAATAGTAGAAAGAAAAAGAAATAAACAGCAATGAACAGACCTTAAGGAAGTATGGGGCAACATTAAAGGGTCCAACATATCCATTATGAAAATCTCAGAAGGAGAAACAAGAGATAAAAGGGCAGAAAAAATATTTGAAAAAATAATGGCCCCAAATATCTCAAATTTGAGATCATTATTATATCTACAACTCAGACTACATATCTCCCTACATTTATGTAAAAAATGTATTGTTAAAAACATGGTCAAGTACTTATTGTCTCTAATCATTTGTGGAATCAATCATACCATTATCGTGATATTTTTATGAATAATACCATCTTTGGTGTGTTTAATCCTGATCTAATGTGATGACACATTGAAAGCCAGACAAAATAATTTACTATAGTTTTGAATGTATAATTTGCAGAACTTTAGGCAAAGAGTTATCAGAATGATCTGTCTCAGAAAAATACAAGACTCTCACATATGTTGACATCTAAATGCAGGAATAGTTCTTGAAAAGGAAACTTATTAATAAGACTACCTTGTCCATGTATTAAATGTTTTGGTTCTAATGAATCCATTTTCATTCTCATTACATATTTATAGAATAGAAGGAACTTGATGAACACTGTTTAAACATCTGTGGCTTCCATTTGACGTTTTGACATGTGAATTTTTAAAACCATACAGATTGCTATAACATCTGAGATGTCAACTGTTGTGAAGCTTTATGTTCTGTCTTTCACATAAATGTGAAATTAAGATTTTAGTACGTAAAATATTCTTTCTTTGGAATTTATATATACAACCCCATATATGTTTGTGTATGGTATTGCATTTGTTACCCACTATAATTTACCTCAAAGAAAAAAAATGGAGCAGATGTTTTGTACAGACATTAGTTCTAAAGATCTGTCACAGAAAATACTTTCAAACAAATAGGAATTGTCTTTACTTTTTTTTTTTTTTTTACCTAATCATCAGAGACTAAGCAATTGTTTTTTTATTTTCTCTGAGTCAATCTTAAAAACTCCCTTAGCTTAAAATGACCAATTACTACTGAAACACTGAGGACACTTAGTTATCTCAGTTTAGAACCTGAGCTGAGTTTTCACTTATGGCTTTCAAAAGCCTGATAATTACATTTCTTTCTGAACTTTGGCTGATTTCTAACCCCACCACCACCAAAAAAAACAAAGAAATGACTGAGGTTTTATTTGTACTCATCATTTTACTAATACTTAATTCAATTTTGCTATCATTTTTAAGGAAATTACTGATGTGATGAAAAAATATAAAATAAAAAATTATTGCGATATAGTTATAACTTGTCAAAAATAACTTTCAGATATGACATACTTTATCATTTGAAGATGTATTTATGATAAATATTGATTCTGAATTGTCATGCATCAATGTATCTCTTTTTTTAACTCCCTATGCTTCTAATCTAAGACAATAAATGGATCCGTTGACAAGTTAAGTTTCCACTTCACCCCAGTAAAACAAGAATTAATGAGGCAGTGTCAGCCACTTCTGATCACCACCAGCAGCCACCCTCTTCCCCGGCATCAGCAGAGTCCAGTGCAGAGCTGAATCTGCATGACCACCTGGCATCAGAATGTGGAGTGAGGGATTTTCAAAAGAGCTGTTTGGCATCCATTTCTCTTCCCACCCTCCTCTGATGTTAGAAAGGACCACTGGGGAGCTAAACTTAATCCGCCACTTAAAGATATGGAAGTGGTAAATGTTGATGCCCTACTTCCTCAAGGAAGATGTTAACAACATTAAGGGGTCTAAATACCCACTTCACCAATCTGCCCTGAAGCATTGTAAATTAGTATGAGTCAGGAGTGGCTTACACTGAAAAGCTACACATACCTACCCATCCAATATCACCCACCAGCCACTCCTTGGAAGGAAGGTTGGGCAATCTACTTTCGTAATGATACTGCCTTGGAAACCCAAGGAGGGGTCGCTATGAGTCAGATACGACTCAACGGCAGTGGGTAGATTTAGTATCATATTGCATCTTAACAAGGGAACTATTCAGTATTTAAAAAAAAAAAAAAAAAAAAGAGAGAGAGAAAATAAAAAATAGTTTCATAATATAAAATCCAAAACACCCAGAAATATCATGCATCACAAGAAGCAGAAAAATCACAACTTGAATAAGAAAAGACAATAAAAGATGATGCCAATACAAGGATGAATGAGAGGTTAGAATTAACTGGTAAGTATTTTAAAGCAGCTATCATGAAAAGGCTTCAACAAGCAATTACATATTCTCTTGAAAATTTTGAAAAACAAAAAAACTCAGTAAAGAAATAAAAGTTATAAAAAAATAACACAAAAGGAAATTATACAGTACAGACAACAAAGATGAACCCTTTTGCACATACAGGACTGCATTGTCAGTGAAGACAAACATGGATATTCGTGTGGATAGATGGGTTTCTTAAAAAATAAAGGAAATTATAGAAATGAAAACTAAAATAGCACAAATCAAAACTGGTTTCACTCAATAGAATTGTTCTAAGTGCTGTCGAGATGGCTCCAAATCACAGCAACCTCAGCAACCTGCTGTGCAACAGAACAAAACGCGGCCTGCTCTTGTTCCATCCTCACGTGTTGCTAAGCTTGAGTCCATTGTTGCAGCCACTGTGTCAATCCATCTCATTGAGGACCTTCCTTTTTTCACTGTCCCTTTACTTCACCCAGCATGATATCCTTCTTCAGGGACCGGTCCCTTCTGACAACATGACCAAAGTACTTAAGACAAAGTCTGGCCATTCTCACTTCGAACAAGCATTCTGGCTGTACTTCTAAAACAGATTTGCTTGTTCTTCTGGCAGTCCAATGGTAGTTTCAGTATTCTACACCAACACCACAATTCAAAGTCAACAATTCTTCAATCTTTCTTATTCATTGTCCAGATTTCACATGCATATGAGGCAATTGAAAATATCATGGCTTGGGTCAGGCGTACCTTAGTCTTCAATGTGACACCTTTGCTCTTTAATACTTTAAAGAGGTCTTTTGCAGCAGATTTGTACAGGGCTGTACAGTGCAATACCATGTCTGATTTCTTGGCTGTTGCTTCCATGGCCATTAATTGTGTATCCAAGTAAAATGAAATCCCTGACAACTTTAATCGTTTCTCTATTTACTCTGATGTTTATTGGTCTAGTCGTGAGGATTTTTGTTTTCTTTATGTTGTGGTGTAATCCATAATGAAGGCTGTAGTCTTTGATCTTCACCAGTAAATCCTTCAAGTCATCTTCACTTTCAGCAAGCATATTGTGTCATCTGCATATCACAGGTTGTTCATGAGTCTTCCTCAAATCCTGATGCAGCTTTCTTCTCCATATAGTCCAGCTTCTCAGATTATTTGCTCAACATACAGATTGAATAAGTATGGTGAAAGATACAACCCTGACGCATACCCTTCCTGATTTTACATCGTAGAGAATCCCTTTGTTCTGATTGAACAACAGCCTCCTAGTCTATGTACAGGTTCTGCATAAGCACAATTAAGTGTTCTGGAATTCCTATGCTTCTCAATGTTATCCATAATTTGTTATGATCCACACAGTTGAATGCCTTTGCATAGTCAATAAAACACAGGTAAACCTCTTTCTTATATTCTCTGTTTTCAGCCAAGATACATCTGTCATTAGCAATGATATTACTCATTCTATGACCTCTCCTTAATCCAGCCCATTCCAAAGGAAGGTAACCCAGCTGAATGTGGAAATTATTGAACAACATCATTATTTTTTTTTCAATAATAGAGTGAAGATGAAAGATGACAGAATCAGTAAACTTGAGGAAAGAGCAATAGAATTTACTCAATCTGTAAAACAGAAGATAAACTGAAAATAGAATAAGAATGTCAGGGATCTTGGACCATAACAAAAAAGCCAACATTTATGTCATCAGAGAAGATGAGAGAAAGAGTATGCAAGATTTCTACATTACAGGTTTGAGGTATTCATTCTTCTGGAAACCTTAGTTTTTACTCCAAGAACTTCAAATAGTCCACCTAAATTATTCAAGGCAATCTTATCAGCCAAAAGCCAATAAATCATAATTATTAACCATACAAAACAAATACATTCACAGCAATATGTGGATTAGTTTTTAACCAATCAGTCGCCATAGCCTAGCTAGTTTGACACATAAAATTAAGTATCCTATTACCATATGTTACTGTGTTCCAGACATTATCTGCAAGGAAGCCTCATAAATGTGTTTTCAAGTTACCAGAATAAAGGACCAATTTTTTAAAAAATGATTTTATTTAGTAATATACTAAATAGTAATTGAAACACAATGCAATATATTAAATAATTGTTTTATTGAAGAATACATTTAAATTGAATACTATGGGATTTTCCTCATGTGGCCACAACAAAAGAGAAACTTATGATATGGCTTAAATAATAAGCTAAGTCACTTGATGATTCTAATTATTTACATATTTTTAAAGTTCAGTTTTATTGAAAACTCAATAGTACATGGAAAATAAGAAGCCAGTCAGTGAGAGAAAGGTAATATTAATTAAAGAAATTGGATTTCCTATTTATATATTGCTTTTTATATTCAGTGAATCTCCAATAATGCATGAAATATCATATTGTGTACTGGCAACACAGTGCAATGTTTGTATGTGAGGAAGTATTAATTAGCCATTATAAAATCAATAGGTTATTCACCAATTTCCCTACTACTTGAGTTTGATATTAAAAAGAGAGAGAGAGAGATAACAAAGTAGAGATTGAGGCTATGAATGCTGAGCAATGAATTTTTTAAAAAGCATTTTTGTGACCTTTTCAGTGCACTGAAATTAATTGAAGTGAGTGGTTTGTAGGAGTTAAATGACTGATCCAAGTTGACATATATAAGTGACTAGAAGAAGCAGAAAATGAAATCTTCCTTCTAAATCTGTGCTTTCCAATAAGTTATCCACAAATATATATTTAAATTTAAGTTAATAAAGATTAAATAAAATTAAAATTTCACTGTTTTAGTTACATTAGTCACATTTAAAATGTTCACTATCTATGTATAGAGAGCCTGGCAAATAAATAAATGAAAGCATGTGAGCCAGTCTTGGGTTTTAGGTTTCTGTGAAAACTGAGTGGTGATATTTTTGCTGCACCTTGGAGGGTGAGAAAAAGCCAGAGAAGGAGAGTAGGGAAAGAGTATAGGTGGAAACGACTTATTATAAACAGAAGGAATAATGTGTGCCAATGCATGGAAGCATGCAAAAGACTGTACCATTCAAGGCCTTGATATACATTTTATAGGAGCAGACAAATGGGATTGCAAGTGTATCAAGACTATCATTAGACTATTTTACAGTGTCAGAAGCTAACTCATGAAGGTCATTCCAAAACATTAGAGAGTTCGGTTTATTTTCCTCACAAAGGCCATTTTTGAATGATACCAGTAGGTTAGTCTCATGGATTGAATTGTGTTCCCCAAAGAATGTGTCAACTTGGCCAGACCATGATTCTCAGTGAATTGGCAGTTATATAATGATGGAACGTGACACTTATATAATGATCTCCCATGATGTAATCTGATGTGATAAGTCAATCATCTGTGAAAGAATTGGGGTAGGATGGAACACCCTTAATTCTCATAGAGCCCTGATGTGATGTAAGGGGATTTTCTCTAGAACGTGACCTGAAACACTTTTTATTTTACAAGAGATAAAAGGAAAAGAGAAGAGGGCAGCAGGAAAGGGACCCACTGCTACAAGGAAGAAAGAAGAACCAGAAGTGGATCCCATCCTTTGGGCCTAGTACCCTTGCACCTGGAACCTCCTAGACCCAGGGGAAGATTGATGCCAAGACTCATGAAAATCTTCAGGAGATGTCAGGGCCACAGATGTGGAAAGGAAACATGGACCTTCTTCTTAAACTGTGAGTCAACAAGGAGACAAAGCCTTCCCCTGGAGCTGGTACCCTGGAATGAGACTTCCAGCTTCTAAACAGTGAGAGAATACATTTCTGCTTGTTAAAGCCAACTACTTGTAGTATTTCTGTTGTAACACTAGATAACTGTTTTGGTTACCTAGTACCACTCTCACATGAATATACCACAAATGGGATGGCCTTAACAAACAGGAGTTTATTCTTTTAGAGTTTGGAGGTTTAAATCCAAGTTCAAAGTGCCAGGCTCTAGGGACTATGTGAAAGCCCCTCAACCTTGGGCTTCAGCTCTGCTTCTTGCTCCCAGCACACTGAAGCTAGAGGCATCACTTCACTCAGGCAACTACTAGCTGCTGAGGCTAACAGGCCCAAGGTCGACAAATAAAATGGCACAGTCAGGATGTTACCAAACCACACAGCAGGCCATTAACTCAAGTCCATTGTCAGCAGAGCATGGCAGGCTGCTGAACAATGACACGGCTACATGCAGGGTTCAGGTGTGCTATAAGCTAGAGACCCTTCTCCAAGGCTTCTGATTATATACAGGAAGCAACATTTCCTAAGGCAGCTACTCAGCTGCTCACAGTAGAGTCCACCATGGAGTTGATTACCAGTCTCATCATGGGGAATGCTACATCCAGCTGCCAAGCCACTCAACCAGGCCCGGCCAAGTTGACACACAAATTGAACTACCACAATAGTTAAGATCTAATGTATGCTTTATATATATTACTCTGACAACAGTTTGGATAATGGAATATTGGCAGACAACAGTAATGATGACCCAACTAGTAGGTTATGGATACAATCCAAGTAAGAGATGCCTCTATTAATACAGAAGCAGTACAGATGCAAACACGAGACAGATTTCAAATCTCTAGGTGTACGTACTCTACATAAATGAGTAAATCAGTCAGTGAGCACAAGTGTCTATTTTCTTAATCTTTATCATGAAAAGTTACACACATTTTGCTTTAACAAGGTCTCAAACTATGTATTGATACACATTACATTGCATTTGTGCTGTACAATATACAATGGAAAGGATTTGTAAAAATTGAGCATGTTCCTATGGTGTAGCATTTTTGTTATTTTTAATGATTTATTGAAGTAAAATTTATGTACATAAAATTAACCATTATGTAATCAGTGAATAAGTCAGTGGCATTTACTAAATTTATAATGTGCTATTACCACTTCTATATAGTTCCAAAATGTTTCCATTGTTCCATCATAAAATGTCATATCCATTAAGCACTTTATTCCCTTCTTCCCTACCTAGACTTACCTGCAACAATGTGCATTCTTTCTCTATGTCTCTATGGATTTACCTGTTCTGGATATTTCATACAAAGTAAAGCATATAATAGGTGACTTTTTGTATCTAGTTTATTTCAGGAGCTCTGGTAGCATAGTGCCTAAAGCACTTGACTGCTAACCAGAAGGCCTGCAGTTCAAACCCACCAGGAACTCCTAGGAAGGAAGGTTGGACAATCTACTTCCATAGTGATACTGCTTCAGAAACCCAAGGAGAGGTCGCTATGAGTCAAGTCTGACTCAACGGCACATAACAACAACAATGCATTTGTGATCCATTGACATTGTATCAGTACAGCATCCCTTCTAATGATTGAATACTATTCCATTATACGTATATACCACAGTTTGTTTCTTCATTCCTATATTGTACATTTTTGGCTGTTTCCATTATTTACTATCGTTATTGTGCTGCTATGAGCATGTGTGTGTATGTAGTTTGAACTCCTGCTTTCAATTCTTTTGTGAATATATATAGGAGAGAAGTAGTGGGCTTATATGGTTATTTTGTGTTTAACTTTTTAAGAAACTGCCAACTGGTTTCCCATAATGGCTGAATCATTTTATATCACCATCACCCATTTACAAGAGTTCTGATTTCTCCATATCATCTTCCACACTTGTGATTTCCTGTTTTGGGGGCTATGTGTAAAATACTCATTCTAGTGAGGGTGAAGTTGTATCTTATTGTTATTTGAATTTGCTACTTGATTTTCTGATGAGTGGTGTTGAGCATCTTTCCATGGGCTCATTGACTATTTGTATGTTTTTTAGAGAAATGTCTATTTAAGTTCTTTGTTCATTTTCAATTGGGTTGTTTGTTTTTTCTGTTAAGTAGAAAAGTTTGTCATATATTCCGGATACCAGAACTTTATCTGGTATAAATATATCTGGGAGATATAATTTCTCCCATTGAGTGAATCATCCTATCCATCTCTTGATACTGCCCTTTGATGCATGAAAGTTTGTAAAGAAAGTATATAAACAAATACAAATCTTATTAACATTTTGAAAATCTCTCTCTGACTTTACAGATTGACCCTTTGATGGGACACACCTTCAACACCTAGCCAGGATCTTTACAACTCAGACTTAATCTTCACATCCTGCTTGCCCTGAGTCTAGAGATAAACCAGAGTTAAAAGTTTAATGTCTTCTAAGGTGTTTTCTGGGAGCTCTGGTAGCATAGTGCCTAAGGCACTTTACTGTTGACCAGAAGGCTGGCAGTTCAAACCCACCAGCCACTCCTGGGAAGGAAGATGGGACAATCTACTTCTGTAGTGATACTGCCTTGGAAATCCAAGCAGGGGTCGCTATGAGTTGGGTCCAACTCGATGGCACATAACAACAACAACAACAAGGTGTTTTCTGAACATTCATCCTCTGGGCAAGTGGGTTGCTCTATCAATACTCCACTACACCAAGGTAGTTCTTAATGTCATCATTGCCCTAAGAAACCTTCTCCCCTGTATGTTCTCCTAGGCTGTAGGTTTAGTATGTCTCAAATGCAATCTTTTGTCTCAGGTGGGTACATGAGTTTCATTTGCCTTACAATAGTTTTGAACAACGTCTGCTTATTTTCTGTCCTGACTGATTTCTGTTTGAGTGCATTTCTTGTGTCAGTCCTTTGGTCAACCTCTAAAATATATTAAAACAGAGAAACAATAATTTATAAATAAGGTCTCTTCCATTTCCTGTGGAACTAGAGATGAGGGCTCCACACTAGGAACGAATGCTGTTGTCTTTGAGACTGCCACTGAGCTAAGAAGGGAATGGCCATAGAACAAACAAAAATACCACAACTTCCCTCCCATTTTTAACTTGCCTTTTTCTTGATTCAGTGCACACTTATTTGCTATAAACCTTTTGCTGTTTTCGAAAATTGATCTTTAGTATTTCTGCTTGTTTTTTGTTTGTTAATTGTGGTAAGTATATAGGTAACAAAACATTTGCCATTTCTAGAATCTTCATTTTTACAGATCAGCGATACTAATTATGCTTGTCATATTGTTCAGCCATCACCATTAACCATTCTTGAATTTTTCCATCACCCTTAGCAGAAGCTCACTGTCCCCTAAGCATTTTTTTTTCCCTTTGTGCCCATCAACTCCTGGTAATCACTAACAAAATTTGATATTTAAACATTTGCCTGTTCTAGATATTTCAGATTAATTAGATCATACAATATTTCTCCTTTCACAGTTGACTTATTTTCCTTGAACCTTGAAAACATGCTGAGTGAAATAAGGAAAATATGTCTACATGATATTTGATGTTTCTATGCAGGTATTAGAGTTTGGAGCTGCCAACTTTTCCATTTTTGATATTACTTTTGTAATGGCATTTTTAACTTCTGATTTTCCAGAGGCAATTCTTGATTATATTGAAAAACCAATGATATGTATAAAATAAGCTTGTTGTTGTTGTTGTGATGTGCCGTCCAGTCGGATATGACTCATAGTGACCCCTCCTTAGGTTTCTAAGGCGGTATCACTACAGAAGTAGATTGTCCAACCTTCCTTCCAAGGAGTGGCTGGTGGGTTTGAACCACAAGGCTTCTGGTTAGCAGTCAAGTGCCTTAGGCACTACACTACCAGAGCTCCTATCAAATAAGTTTAAGCACAAAAAATACTATACGACATTGGTACAAATTGAAAATGTGATAAAAATAAATATGTTTCAAGACTAGATATTCTATTAAATAGGTTAGCTCTCTGAAACATTTAAACTGATCTTTCTGAAATATTTACAATTGAAATTACAGAAATTAATACACTTACTCCTCACTTATTGACTATCTCTATCCAACATTTCACATTTAGGACAACAGTAAAAAGCCTACTTGTCTGACTACTTTGCGCATTAACAACATATGTTTGGCAGTAATGAACACCGAGGTACCTGACGGGGTCCCTGACCAGCGACCCCATGTGCACATAGAAAGGGAGCTCATATAGCACAGTATTTCAGCACCCATGAAGTAAGAGGCTGCAGTCCCCCAAGCTGCTGGCAGGCCAAGCAGAGTTGGCAGGGTCTAGAATGGTGCCAGTGGGGATGGAACACTGCCCTGAAGGTTATAAATGCTCACAGGGACTGAGAATAGAACTGCAGCAGTCAGTGCCCTGAGGGTGGGCCACCCTTGGAACCTGAGCAAAAGTTGTACCATAAGGCCTCATACCAATTTCCATCATTAGGAATGGCAGAGATAGGCTTGGTCATGGTTACAAGCAGTCATGAGATAGAACACTTGAGTGCTTGGGGACCCCACATCAGCTCACCAACACCTGTACAGCCCCTTATACTTCCTTGATGCACCCTTTGGGGGCAGCCACAGATGATGGTAGAGGAAGCTACATGGGAAAGGTGTGGTCATTAGATGAGTTGCAAGGAGCAGCTGCTATTTAAGGTCAAGGGCAGAGGCTGGGCCTGGCCAGCATGGCCTCAGATGAAGCTCTGGACTGTGGTTTCTCATGGGGATAGGGGAGCAGAAGGGGCAAGGCCATGTGGTGAGAGTGATGCTCCAGTGAGGGGTTACTGGGGGGCAGGGCAGAGGACAGTGTGATCACTCCCTGTAGCACTTAGGCCCTCCCAACTATGGACAGGGAGCCTGTTGCCCCTGACAAAGCCACTAGATGTGTTTTGGGGTCATACAGGTAATGAACTAGAGTCACCCATCCTGAAAATACAAAGAGGGCAGGAGAAAGATCAGGAAGGGGGGAGCACTTGGTCCACCATGTCTCTGGAAGTCTGGGCAGCCCTTCCCTGTTGGTCAGTGGTGGGGGCCAAGCTCTCCCAAGACAACATGGGGGAGAGGGAGGTGGTGGTAATAGGTGACCTCAGCAGGGGCAGATGTTCACAGCATAGATGAGGGGATGAGGGGATGTGATCATCTTCCATTTTCACATAACACTGATGTTTGCAAAGGTCTCATCTTTACAAACAAACCATGTTGCTAAGTGAGGAGTAAGCATAAATAAACTTACCAAATTTAAGACTGAATGTGAATTATTTCATGATTCATTTCACAAATGTTTATTGACTCCCCTTCCTATGTAAACTATTTACCCAGAAATTAGTAAATTAGTAGTAAGAAAGACAGATATATTTCCTACTCTCTTTGTAAGTTTCTTAAATGATTAGAAAATCTACAATTGATTTTACAGGAAAAAAAAAAAAAAAAAAACCTCACTGCCCTCAAGTTGGCTTGGACTCGTAGCAACTCCTTGGGTTTCCGAGGTGGTATCTCTACAGAAGTAGATTGCTCAGTCTTCCTTCTAAGGGGTAGCTGGTGGGTTTGAATCCCCAACCTTCTGGTTAGCAGTGGAATGCCTTAGACACTACACCACCAGAGCCTCCTTACTTCAATATTAAATTCAAAGAAATTAATATAAATGTTTTCTAAATATAGAGTTGAATGCTCATAGTTGTAGTATTTACTTAATCATTTCACAAATATACAGAAGCCTCTCCTGTTCTATACAATCAAGAGATAGTAATAAAAATATAGAGATATATTATCTACCCTCATCAAGTGGGTAGGCTCAGATATGGCTTTTGCTTAATCTCTCTGATTAGCAATGGACCTCTTAGAAGAGATTGAGATTATATGAATCACATATGCTATTTCATCGAGAATGATATCTTTATGTATTAGAAAACTTAAGTTAAAAAAAAAAGAGAAGACAATCCCTCTGATATTATTACTACTTTTTCCTTTTTTTAAAATAAGTAAAAAGGTTTACTCATACCCCAGAGTAATTTTGACATTTTATTTATACCTCATTATGTCTTGATACATCGTGCCATGAAGAATGATAAAATGTGGGGTACAATGTCTCAAAATTTTATTATAATTTCGTTAGCAGCATTCTGATTCCAAATTCTGAGTATACATCCATAATTCTAAGCTCAGAATTTTTTTTCTAATTAAGTTTTAAATTCTCATTTAGAATTTCAAAATCATCCTTTATCCTAATTTAAGCTAAGCTGTTCCTCATTTATTTTAAACAGCTTAATTTCCTTTCATTATTAGCAGACATTTTTTTTTTTTCTACCTCATTGATTCATTTTAAACCACTCTAAATGAAAAGAACATATAAAATTTGGGAAGTGCAGAGGTAAAACTATTATTAAGGAAGAACCCTAATGAGGGTTGGGTAATCTTATCTCCAAAAGCTATACTCATTTCCTTTCTATCTAAAAAAAAAAAAAAAATTAACCACAAAAAAAAGTACGATGACATCTGATTAGCCAGATGGCCCGGTGGTGGTAGCACTTTCAGTTCTAGAGCGTATCTGTTACTTCCCATAAATTTGACAAAGTAGAGAGAAAAATTCTGCATTATTAGTTTATTGAGTAGGACATATTTTACCTAATCCTCATAATTTTATAAAAATTAGATGTGAAAATGCCAACTCACATTTTTATAGATATCCTTTAAAATTATAATACCAGATTTGAATTAAAGGAAGATATATTTATCATTGCCCTATATTCTAATTTACAAGGCATCATTCCCTGAGTAGAAACAGTTGGTGAGAAGGAATCCCCTGAGTAGCACAAAACACCAACAGACTAAAATTACTTTCTAGTACGTCACCTTCAAGCTGGTGCATAGTTCCTGTCTTCTCACCTTCTGCTTGCTCTTCATTGCCATATTGTGCCTGTTGCCTTCAATTATATCAATAGTAACAATGTGCTTTCATTCTTCCACTTTCTTACAAAAATGCTTCTTAGATATCCATTTTCATTAATGGAGCTTATTTTTTTTACTATGCTTATATTCTTAAAAATGAAAATTGATTTGCTAAATGAACTAAATATTGATTGCAGTTAATGTCCCCTCCTACAGACATGTGCTACATTAATTTCCAGGCTTCAGCATCCTGGCATACATCACAGTGTGTGCTACCACCTTCATCAGTCTCTTCTTGTCTCTGTTACTTGAACCTCCACTTGTTTTTATTTATCACTCTGAAATGTCAGTTACCACATGTTACTGTGATAGAACTCTCATCAATAACTAAATTACATTTTTGAGAGAAGAGATCTTATTTTACATTTGTATGCACCACTTCCAAGTACTTTAGACAACATTTTAATGATAGTATATTCTCAACACACATTTTTGTGCCCATTTCAAAGAAAAGTGATCCAATAGAATGAGGAAGTTATTGAACAATATCAGTAATTGCACACACAAGTAAAGTTTTGCTGAATATCATTCAAAAACATCAACAGGGAACTGCCAGAAATTCAACGTGGACTCAGAAGAGGACATGGAACAAAATATATTATTGCTGATTTCAGATGGATCTTGGCTGAAAGCAAAAAATACCAGAAAGATATTTACCTGTGTTTGTTCACTATAAAGAGGCATTCAACTGTGTAGATCAAAACAAATTATGGATAACATTCTGAAGAATGGGAATCCCAGAGCATTTATTGTGCTAATGAGGAAACTGTACATAGACAAGGAGTCAGTTGTTCTAACAGAACAAGGGGAAACTGCATGATTTAAATCAAGAAAGATGTGTGTAACAGTTGTATCATTTCACCATACTTATTCAATCTGTTTGCTGAGCAAATAATCCAAGAACCTGGACTATGTAAAGAAGAACAAGGCATCAAGATTGGAGGAAGACTCATTAACAACCTGTGACTGTAGATGAAACAACATTGCTTGGTGAAACTGAAGAGGAGATGAAGCACTTACTGATGAAGATCAGACTTCAATATAGATTTAACCTTAACATAAAGAAAACAAAAATTCCTGACAGCTAGACCAATAAGCAACATCATGACTAATGGAGAAAAGATTGAAGCTATCAAGGATTTCATCTTACTTGATTCACAATCAATGCCCATGGAGGAAGCAAAGGGCATATTGCATTGGGGGATTCTACTGTAAAAGAACTCAGTTCTTTAAAGTGTTAAAGAACAAAGATGTACTTTGAAGACTAAGGAGCACTGACCTAAGTCACAGCATTTTCAATTGCCTCATACGCATGTGAAAACTGGACAGTGAATAATGCAGATTGAAGAATTGATACATTTGAATTATGGCATTGGCAAAGAGCATAAAACATGGCATGAATTGTAAAACGAACAACCAAATCTGCCTTGGAAGAAGTAAAGCCAGAATTCTTCTTATAAGGGAGGATGGCAAGACTTCCTTTCTCATACTTTGGTCATATTATCAGGAGGGACCAGTCCCTGGAGAAGGATGTCATGGTTGATAAAGCAGAGGGTCAGTGAAAAAAGGGGAAGACCCTCAATGAGATGGACTGACACGGTGGCTGCACCAGTGGGCTCAAGCACGCCAACGATTGTGAGGCTGGGGCAGGACTGTGTGGATCTCTCCTCTGTTGCACACAGAGTCTTTATGAGTTGGAAGACGCTTGACATAACCTAACAGCAACATATTCTTAACAAATGTCGGGTTGAATATCTAAAGTACTCATTTGCTTGTTTTCTATTAAAATGAATTTTAAACTTATAGATGCTCCAGAGAAAATTAATTACAGTTATTTTCATAAGATAAAATCTTACTGTTCTTTATTTAATTTTACCTCAAAAGCACACATCATATGACAAAAAGGCTATAAGGGGAATGATAGTACTTAAGGAAAAAATTACAATTCATTTTGAGAAAATAATTTGATTGTCAATGAAATATAATGATAGTTTTGGCGCTGTTCTATTTTAAAGTGTAACAATATAAGTCATTAAATACATTTCTGCATAAATACATCTTAGAACTTCCAACAAGTTCTAAAGTTTTATCAATTTTTCACTTGATTTTTCTTAATTTAATATCATAGTTGAGCTTAAATATGTATTCATCTTGAGAACTTCATAATATTTGAATCAAAATACTCTTCATAATTATTTGGTTATTTCTACATGCCTATGTATAGTGCATGACAGGGGAAAATCAAATCCTTTAAATATCCTCCAATTTCCTCTTTTCCTGGGAGCATTTATGACTGTCAAGAAGTCACCTTTCCTCTTCTTTTGCCCATTCTACATAGCTGACAATGGTGATATACAATTGCATTAATAATACAAGTTGGAAATTCATTTACAAAATTTCAAATTGGGTATATCCTGAAGGCTCATATCTAGTAGTTTATTCTTAATGTTAAAATGTAACTTGAAATCCATATAAAACCAGAACATCAAGATGAAAAGAGATGAAAATCAATATGTTGTCCTATATAGAGGTTTTCAATCATTCAAATATTTCAAAATCGGCTTAAAGGTGATAGAGTCTGAAAATCATTATTTCATGAATTCTTGTTAATGTGATGCTGCAAATCTCTTTTTAGGGCAGCATTGGGTGTACTGAAAAATTAGCAGTTAATCAGGCAAAGAAAAAATGCTATTTCATAGGTATTCATCCTTCAGAACAAAATTATTGAATTTTGGATGACTCCAGAGAGTCAGGAAATGTGGGATTGAAATGATGAATTTCAAAACTACCTTATAAGAAGCATTTGAAATCTAAGCCCAGCCAACCACCAGGGAATTGAGTTGTGCTCCTTACGTATAAAAAGTCTTGTGCTTGTTCTAGGCACATCCAGGTTCATCAATATTCCATGAAAATTGGATGGTGGTGGAAAGTTCAAAAAGCAAGATAAATAATTCAGCTGGTTAAAATATAAGCCACATATATATTTATTTAATGTGCTATTTTTATATAAAAACAAGTACAGATTTCTTATGGAACAAGTAAAAATAAAATTAACTTAACATTTCCTCACATAAAAAATGTGGTTTAAACTAAATTTCCAGATATAGTGATAGGAAAACAAACATCAGATTCTACCAGCCATTTTCTAATATAAAATATATCCACTTTACCCTTCATGGAGTTCACCAAAAATATTTGTAAGCCACTGCTAAAAATATGTTCTAATATGAAGTGACAGGGAATTTTCCCCATAAGAAGATTGAGGTTGAATGTATGAGGTTAATATCAAGAACTGTGAAGAGTCTGAGATTTTATTTTCCTTTCAAGCTACTTGAAAGCCTATTACAGAGTCAGGGATACTGGCAAAAGACACAAAACTCCTGGGGTAGCGAGAAAAGGCTTTATTCCTTATAGCACCATAGAAAGATCTCTAAGTCCACACCAAGTTCTGTTACTTCCCAAGTCCCATGTGGATGATGCAGAATGACCCAGGAAGATGGTGTCCATGCAGAATATTTTATAGTGGGCTACAAGCAAACTTACCTTACATACAGGAAGACACTATCTTTCTTGAAATGGAAGGTAAATAAGTCTGCATTATGCTGTGGAAGGAGACCAAAATCTCTATCAATTAAGGCTGTTTGCTATACCAACATCATTGAAAAGATAGGCCAATACAAAGGCCATTGATTCTTTGCTCACAAGACATGCAAAAATTTTAGAGACGTATGAAGAATTGTCTCTCAACAATATATGTCTCTTATCTCTACATTGTCATGGCTTTTCATGAATTGTTCCATGAGTATGCTTCTCTGGCAGCCACTCTGATTAATCAGACTGACAAGGATTGGGACAAAATTATCTCAGTTTGTCATATGCAGCATTTAATTTAGATTTCTATCAACATGACTCCAAAAGTAAAAATGAAGCCAATCTGCCATATTAACCTCAGTCAGGCCCTCAGAGTCTCAGATACAAGCAGATCAACAAATTGCATAAAAGAGTCTACCCTAGCAAGTCAGATGGATTTCTTCTTAAATTTTCCTATTGACTTTTTCATTTTACACAAAGCATTATTAAAGTTCCAGCAGGATGCATTAATGATGGCACAAACTCCACCTGGACCTCAATGAGGAATTCTGGGCAATTCCATTACTCAAAACAAATTTGGCCAGTGAATTGAACTGACTTCCATGGCTAAGGTGATATTTCCCTATATACTTTTCTACCAAAAAATGGGAGAGGATTATTGAAAAGTCCAACTGCACTTGTGGATTTACCCATTATTCTCTTTTTTTCCAGTTGACTTATGTTTAATTTATTGTGAGGCTGTGTTACTGAAGGTATACATTATGGATTTTTCCATAATGCCTCATTCAACATTACTGCATATTCATTTTTATGCCTGAAAACATTTCTTGTTTTAGAATCTATCTTGCCTGATATTAGTAAAGTCAATTCTTATGCATATTTTTATATAGTATATATTTTCCCATACTTTTATATTGAGTCTAAATTTAAAATGTGTTCTTCTGGACAGCATAAATTTAGGTCTTGCTAGTATATCTGTTTTGGTTCTCTCTGGTGCTGCTCTGACAGGAATATACCACAAATGGGTGGCTTTAACAAACAAGAGTACATTTTCTTATAGTTTTGGAGAATAGAAGGCCAAATTCAAAGTACCAGGCTCCTCAGCTCTGCCTTTTGCTCCCAGTCCACTGAAGCTGGAGGATTTTCTTCACTCAGGCAGCTGCTGGTTACTGAGCTGACAAACCCAAGGTTGACACGAAAAAAGGCACAGTCCTGTTACTACCAAACCACATGGCAGGTCATTGATTCAAGTCCATTAAGAGTCTCAAGATCATCAGACAACATGGCAGACTGCTGAACAACAACTTAGCTACATGCAGGATTCAAGTGTGCCAAAAGTTAGAGACCATTCCCAAAGCTTCTCCTTATATACTGGAAGCAGACCACATCCCTAAAGCAGCTACTCACCTTCTCCCAGCAGATTCCACCATGGAGTAGGTTGCTATTCTCATCATGGGGAGTAACTGCAACCAGCCACTCAGAACCAGGCCCAGCCAATTGACACATAACTGTAACTACTACTGTACCCAATGCAACAATTTGTCTTTATAATTGAAGCTTTTAACACACTTAAATGTAATGGTACTCATCAAAAATGTGTGTCAAAATCTCATCTATTCTGCTTCTGTCTCTTCATCATTCTTTTTTATTGTTCCTGATTCATTTTATTCAAATTGAATAATTGTTATATCATTATCATTTTATATCAATAATTAGTTATACTTCTCTTAAAAATATATATTTTATTATTATTTTAGAGTTTAGAATTTGTTTTTTATCAGTTTCTATGTTTACAAAACATCATATTATGTTTAGTGTAACAATTTTTCAAAAGTATACATTTATTTCCTCTCTTTTGCTCTGATTTTCATGCATTTTACTTCCTCATATGCTATAAAATTAACTATGATTTTACTATTTTTAAAAACTTTCAATTGTCTTTGAAAGAAATGAAAGGATGAGGGAAGTGTATTTTTACACACCAATTGACCATTTTTCTGTGATTTCTATTTTTCTTTGTAAAATTCAATTTCTCTCTGGTAATATTTCACTCCCCTTGAAGAAAATACTTTATCCTTTATTTTAGAGAAATTTTTTTGGCCAGAAATTATCTCAGCATTTGACCATAATATAATTAGCTGATGTTACTCTCAGATTTTCAAAGATCAGATTTATAAAGTTAATGATAAAAAAAAAAAGCAATAATAATGAAAACTAAAAAAAATGGATTCAATGTACATGAGAATCAACTTACACTGTAGTCATTGAAAGGAGTCCCACCTTAAGTAGAGAACTACATGTATTTGGAAATATTCATTAAACCTGCAAATATTTTTTTACCTTTCCCAAATTCTTTCCTAGAATTCCCATTACACTTACGATATTGTTCCACCAAAAGTGGATTACGTGTTTTCATTATTTAATTTTTCTTTGCATCCCCCTCCCTGTATGTCTTCAAATTCACTGATCTTGTCTTCTAAAGTAAGCAATATTAATCATATAATCAGGGATTAAATAATCATATAATAAGGGATTAAATAAGTTCTTCTTTTAATTCCAACCATTGCATTTTTCATGTGTAGATGTTTATTTGTGAAAAGAGAGAAAGAGAGGGAGAGAAAGTCATTAGGCTTATTCTAGTTATTAGAAGTTAAGGGTCCATATCAGATTCTGTAGCAAGAATCCCTGAGTTTCAAAACTTCTTTTTGACTTTTATTATCTAGATGTTCTTGATAACATTTAAATTTTTATATTTGTTTCAGTTTTTCTTCTAAAATATAAAGTTAGTGATATTAAATGAAATAAGACATTGAAAGTGACAAAAGATTATGATGCTGTATTAATAGGGATATGTTCTTGTTGTTGTTAGGTGTCATCAGTGGTTTCTGACTCATAGAAACCCTAGGTACACCAGAATGAAAGACTGGTCCTGTGCCGTTTCACAGTCATTTCAATGACTGAGCCCATTGTTGCAGCTATGTTGTCAATTCATTCCATTGACGGTCTTCTTCATTTTATTGACCCTCTACTTTACCAAGCATGATGTCTTTTTCCAAGGTCACATCCCTCCTGATAACATGACCAAGAATGAAAGATTAAGTCTGGCCATTGTTACTTCTAAGGAATATTCCAGTTATACTTCTTCTAAGATAGATTTGTTAATTCTTCTGATAGTCCATGGTATATTTAGTATTTTCACTAACACCATAATTCAAATACATCAATCCTTCATGCTTCCCCACATACAGGCATATGTAGGGACAGAATTTCAGAGTTCCTTACTCTGCATTTTTGTTTTTGAAATCTTTTAGGAAAAAAATCCTCCTTTACATTGTTGTTATGTGCCATCAAGTCAGATCTGACTCACAGCGACCTCTCCTTGGGTTTCTGAGGTGGTATCACTGCAGAAGTAGATTACCCAACTTCCTTCTGAGGAGTGGCTGGTGGGTTTGAACCACCAGCCTTCTGGTTAGCAGTGAAGTGCCTTAGGCACTATGCTACCAGAGCTCCTTCCTTTACATTAGGATTACGTTTTCCTGCTGCCTGCATTGTGCTTTTCTCTGATTTGGCTTGTCAATCCATCTAATCCCAGTTATATTTTATATTTCAGTTTTCACTTTAAATTACATACTTTAAGATGACAAAACTATTTTTTTATGTATTCGTGCAAGCATTTTCTTTCTAATTTACAATTTTGTATTTGAGAAATAATAGAGATATATGTATGCTCAGTTTACCATCTTGATCTAATTCATAGAGGTATTTTAACTTTATATTCAATTTGTGGTTTAAAATTTTCATATAAAGTATTTTATATTAAAAGCAATTTTTTAATGTTTAGGAATGTAAGAAAAAGTTGCAGAAACCAGATATGTTTGAAAGCTCAAAAAAGGATTCTTAGAGTGAATTTTGATGGGAAGAATGCATTGGAGATATTTGGAAGATAGAAATGATAAAATAAATTAATAGCATACTAAAGTCCTAATGATGTAAGAGAAAGTAATACAGACAACACAGACAAATTAGCCTCACAGAAAAGAATAAGCCACACTTCTAGTGTAATGGGATAGAAGAAATGAATCCCAAATCACCTACATTTATAGTTTTGGTCAGAAAAAAATAACCTGAGAGATTTATCACCCTCAAGCTTTTTTTATTTATTATTTTTTATTAAATTACAATCTGCTAAGAGCCAAAAAAGTGAAGAAAATTGAAAAGAGAAATATCTAAAGCACTATTGGATTTACAAAGTGAAGGACAAAGTTCATGCTGGAGTCTTAGATTTTAGTGGTACCAGGATTTTTATTTGTGGGATTTTCCCTTTGGCACTTCGGAATCTAGAGAGAGGTGTGAAGGAGACAAATCCTGAATTAATTCTTATTTGGACTTTTGTCAGAAATATATGCTGGAGCAATAAAGAGGCAGAAAGTTAAAGATATTGGTAGGGGTTTGTTGGACGGAGAATTCCCTTACCACTGAGTCAATTCTGATCTATAGCAACTCCAGTTCAGAGGAGAACAGCCCCATAGGGATGCCAAGGCTGTAATCTTTACAGAAGCAGACTACTTCATCTTTCTCCTGCAGAGAAGCTGGTGGGTTCAAACCACTGACCTTTCATTTAGCTGCTGAATTCTTATGATGCCCAACTTTAGTACATGGAAGTAAAGGGAGAAGATACCAGGATCAGGAAACTAGAGTTTTCAGTGAAAATGAAATGTAGTTGTTGCTGCTGCTGCCAAGTCAGCCCTGACTAAGGATGAGCCCAGGCACAGAGGAGCAGAATGCTGCCTGGTCCTGTGTCCCCCCCATGATCAGTTGTAGATCACACCATTGTGCTCCAATCAGTTGTTATGGGCTGATTGTGGGAAGTACATTGCCAGGCCTTCCTTCCAGAAGTTTACTAAGGGTAACCAAATAAGTAACATGAAACAGTAGGATGGTAGGCTCTAAAGATGTTATGTTTGAATTCAAGATTTCAAATATTTCCAGGAAACTACAATGTCTATAACGTAACCACCTATGTAGGTAACTGATACATGATGTAAACAATGGTTATTGAAAATGAAGATGTAAAGTAACCTAGAGGTATATTTGTCTAAAAAGTCTTTCATGTAATTTTTTTAGGCATCTATGATATTCCATATATCAAAGATCATAACCTATATATCAAATTATCGAGGAACTAATGAGTAACTCAGTACCCTGTAATTGACAGCAATTACGAATAGTTTTCTCATATAGTTTTAGGTTAAGATGGATTTGAAGACAAAATAAGGTATTTACACAGGTTTAAAGAAAAATTAACACTAATGACAAATCGGTAAAAGCTGAAAAATGATATGTCAACAGAACGTTAAGATATCAGAGCTGGAAAGAAATTTTTAAGGTTTCATCTTGTGCACCTCCTGCCTTTGGTACTGTTGTCAGAAGGGACCATTCCCTGGAGAAGGATGTCATGCTTGGTAGAGTGGAAGGTCGACGAAAGAGAGGAAGGCCTTCAACGAGACGAATTGACATGGTGGCTACGACAATGGGCTCAAGTATAGCAAGGATCATGGAGCTGGCACGGGATCAGGTGGTGTTTCATTCTGCTGTGCATGGTTCGCTATGAGTCGGAAATGACTCAATGGCACCTAACAACAACAACAGCACCTCCTGCCTTGTTGTTGTTGTTGTTGTTGTTGTTAGGTGCTGACAAGTAGGCTTTGACTCATAGCGACCCCATGCAAAACAGAATGAAACACTCCCTGGTCCTGCACCATCCTACAATCCTTATTATGCTTGAGCTGACCATTGCAGCCACTGTGTCAATCCATCTCGTTGAGGGTCTTCCCCTTGTTCTGGAGTATCCCCTTGCTCTGTTCGAACAACAGCCTCTTGGTCTATATACAGGTTCACAATCAAGTGTTTTCAAAATCCCATTCTTCTCAATGTTATCCATAATTTGTCATGATCCACACAATTCAATGCTTTTGCATAAGCAATAAGGCACAAGTAAACATCTTTCTGATATTCTTTGCTTTGAGCTAAGATCCATCTGACATCAGCAATGATATCCCTTGTTCCACATCCTCTTCTGAATCCAGCCTGCATTTCTGGACGTTCTCTGTCAATATACTGCTGTAACCATTTTAGATAACCTATAGTAAGATTTTACTTGCATGCAATATTAATGATATTGTTCAATAATTTCCACATTCTATGAGATCACCTTTCTTTGGAACGGGTACAAATATGGATCTCTTCCAGTCACTTGTCCAGGTAATTGTCTTAACATATAAGACTAGCTTTAAAGTTATTTGTTTAAAAAAATCAATCTTCCAACAAGGTTATAGGATCCATTATCATGTAATGGGTGTTATCACGTGCCTTGTAGATATATAGGACTTCTTTTCCCACTAAAATACATTGGAACAAATATGAATTTAAAAATAAATAAATAAATCTGCCTACCAGGAAAATCAGAGAAAAATGATGCAAAAGGGTGATATTATTTTTACCAAAATTCATATAATAAATTCAAGAAAAAGTCAATTTTTTTTTTCATTTTTGGTATATACATTTCCATTGAGTTTTTTTAAGAACATGGGAAATAGTTCCATAAATTTATGTGGATGTTTAAGGGAATATAATCATTGGGATCACTGATCTTATTGCTTTAGGAATAGCTTTAAAGCAGGGTCAAAAATGTTATCTTTTTAGAACTATTCAACAGTAAAACCCACTGCCATGGAGTCAGATCTGACTCATAGCAACCCCTCCTTGGGTTTCTGAGGCGGTATCACTATGGAGGTAGATTGCCCAACCTTCATCAGTAGCTCCAATAGAGGCTTATGAGTGATAATGAACTATACATTGAGCAAAGTTTTCTTTTTTAATTAGATCTTTAATAGTTTAAGAATAAATAAACAGTATTTATAAAAAGAAATGCAAAAGGAAATAAATGGGAAAGATAGCAAAAGGAGATAAGAAGGAAGACAAGAAATTAAATAAGTCTAATTTGATAGTTTTTCAAGGAGCTAGAAAGTTCTCTGTTATGATGTAAACAAGAAAATTGGTAATTTGTTATCATTTACTGTAACTCTAGCTTTTCACTCCATTGAGTTCCTAGTTTTGTCAGATATTAAGTAACCAAAATGTGAATTTATTTCTGGCTCTCTCTTTTGGTTCATCAGCCCGTTTGTCTGCTCTGTGTCAATGTTGTTGTTGTTAGGTGCCGTGGAGTCATTTCTGACTCATAGTGACCCCATGCACAGCAGAACGAAACATTGCCC
>NW_006922702.1:184006-207645 GCF_000298275.1 Orycteropus afer afer | reverse complement strand
TGTGTTGTTGAAGAAAGGTCTTTGCAATGAACAAGTCATTGGTCTTGAAAAATTCTACCATGGGAGTTCCAGCATTATTTCTGTCACCAAGGCCAAATTTTCCAACTACTGGTGATTCTTCTTTGTTTCCAACTTTTGCATTCCAGTCACTAGTGATAATTAACTCATCCTTATTGCATGTTTGGTCAATTTCAGACTGCAGAAGTTGATAAAAATCTTCAATTTCCTCAACTTTGGCTTTGGTAGTTGGGGCATAAATTTGAATAATAGTCGTATTAACGAGTCTTGCTTGTAGGCGTATGTATATTATCCTATCACTGATAGCATTGTACTTCAGGGCAGATCTTGAAACATCCTTTGTGGTGATGAATGCCACACCATTCCTCTTCAAACTGTCATTCCTTGCATAGTAGACCACATGGTTGTCTGATTCAAAGTGGCCAAAAGCAGTCCATTTCAGCTCACTAATGCTAAGGATATCAATCTTTATGCATTCCATTTCATTTTTGACAACTTCCAATTTTCCTAGACTCGTACTTCGTACATTCCATGTTCCGATGATTAATGGATGTCTGCAGTTGTTTCTGCTCAATTTGAGTGGTGCCACATCAGCAAATGGAGGTCTCGAAAGCTTTACCTTCTCCATATGAATAAGGCTGGGTTTATTCTGATGATGCAGCTCTTTCCCAGTCCTATTTTGAGAGCCTTCTAACCTAACCGGACTATTCATAAAGTTGCACTGTAATGTATCAGACAGTATTTCTCTGCTATTCATAAGGTTTTCCGTGGCCAATTCTTTGAGAAGTGGACAGCTTCTTCCTTCTTCCTAGTCTGTCTCATTCTGTAAGCTGGGCTGATACCTGTGTACCATGTGCATCCCGCTGGGTTTGAAACACCAGTGGCTCAGCCTCAAAACTCACATCATCCCGTCACCATGGTAGGACAAACCTACAGACAAATCTGTCTCTGTACCAATAGTCTACTACTAATTATTGTGACTTTAAAATAGATGTTAACATTTAGCTGTAAACTTCTCCAAATTTGTTCTTCTCAAAATAGTCTTGTCTAAGCTTTGTTTTTCATTTGCACATACATTTTGGTCTACTTTGCTAACTTATAATCACACACACACACCTTTATAAAAATTTAATAGTAATTGCTTGGTATTTGTAGATATTGGGAGAATTTGTTTCACAAATACTGTTTTCTGGTTCACGAACATGAAAGGTTTTCCTATTATTATGTCTTCTTAAAAAGCTTGCTAAGCAATGTTTTATGCTTTTTATGTCTTGTTTATTTCTTTCATTAGATTAATTCCTAGGATTTTATTTTCTAATCATATAATTTATTTTCTAATTGTGTGTTGTCAGTGTATAGAGAAGCAGTTGATTTCTAATAGATCATAATCTCAGATGACTACTTTGCAAAAACTACTTATGTACTTTCATGTATGTAGATTCTTTTACATTTTCTGTTGACTAAATTATGTCACCTCTAAATAGAGGTAGTTTTCCTTCTTTCTTTCCTATATTTATATATTATCCCATCAGTTTCATTGATATAAATTTATTTTATAATTCTACCTATGCCATCCTTTAATTAAAATTATATCAAGTAATTGGTCCAATCCACCCTCTTTTGAAAATATGCTAACTTTAACTTGCTAATAACATTGTTTTGATTCTCTTTCAATATCTGTAAGATTGAAACGTCTGTAAGATATGTAATGAATTCCAAATTTCTATTCTTAGTATTGATAGTCTATGATTCTTTATAAAATTTCTTGATTTTTAAGCTTTAAGATCCAATCCCTTTCCAGAAATTCTTTTGGTTTTGTTGATTTTCCTTATTGTATGCTTTTGTTTTTCTTTCATTAATAACTGTTATTTTTTCTTTGGTTTTCATTTCAGACAAAAAGCTAAGTTTAAATTACCTTCATGATGGATTAAATTTTATCTATATCATTAGATTCTATTTGCTAAAATTTAGTCAAGGGTTTTTGCATCTATATTCATGAGGAATATGGGTCTCTATTTTTTTTTTTTTTTTTATGATGAACTCTTATTCTGGTTTTCCTATCACAAAAACACTGCTTCATAACATGAGTCGGGCAATATTCTCTCCTCCGTTATTTCCTGAAAGACTATATATAGGTTTGGTATTAATAATTCCTTAAGTGATCCAATTTAATAGAAAATGTGAATCTCCTTCCATAATGATACCACCTTGGAAACCCAAGGAGGGGTCGCTGTGATTCGGATCTGACTTGACCTCAGTGAGTTTGGTTTTTGGTTTGTGCAGTCTTGAAGTTCTCTGTAAAGAAATATTTTTAACTGGAGACCTTTAGGACAGAGTAGAACTACCCCATAGGGTTTCTAAGCCTATATATCTTTATGGAAGCAGACCATGTCTTCTTTCTCCCATGAAGCAGCTGGTGCGTTCGAACTGCCAGTCTTTTGGTTACCAGCCAAATGCTTTACTAGTATGCCACCAGAGCTCCTCTTTTAATTCTGAATTAAATTTTTAAAATTATTATCTCATTGTTCAATTTTGTTTTTCCTCTTTATATTGTGCCAGTCTTGGTAGCTTGTGTCTTTCAAGGAATTTGATCATTTTATCTAATTTTCAAAATATATTGACATAAAATTACTCATAATACCCTCTTATTATTCTACTAATTCCCACAGCCTGTAAGATGTAGTGCTCTTTCTTTTTTCTTCTTGAAATTGGAAATTTGGGTTTCTTTTAACTTTTTTTTTCCTTGATCACTTTAGATAGATATTGGAATTTGCATTTTCGCTTATGAATAGCTTCTGTTGAAATAATTTTCAGAAGTTTTAGCTAGTTAAAAATCTGTCTTTCTTAACTTCCACAAAGCAAACTATATATATATATATATATATATTTTTTTTTTTTCAGAAAGAATAAAACACAGGGTTGTACATGAATCAATTCATTTATTATTCAGTTTTATTTTCTTTTATGTACTTTTGAGGAGAGACCTGTACTGAGAAGGCACTTAGTGCTAGTGCTGGTGGTGTTTCTCTGAGGCAATAAAGGATCCCTACCAAGTCTCTTTCATTTCACTTTTTTTTTTTTTACTTTTAATCTAAAGACAATAACTTTATTGTTAAGGAAAAACACACTAACAAACAAGCTCTGTTACAAAAGGATTTCTAATTGTAGTAACTCAATGAGTGTTACTACAATAGAGCATTTTAAAAACATGAATTTTTGAGATGTAGACATTTAAGTAATTCCTGCACTACGTAATTGTCTGATTTTAAAGAGACTTTTCACTCAAACTCACACTGTATGAATATATATTGGGTACCTGTAATGGGCTTATTTGGGCATGCATTAGATTTAATATCTTTACATTTTTTTTCAGTCATACCATTTATAGTTATAAAATTTCACTTAGCTTTTCAGTTCCTTTTGCTGTTTTAAGTTTGAATGCATTGAAGAAAAACTGACAAAAACTTCATCAAGACCTGTCAAAATTGTTTTACTTTATTTCAATCAATTTAATGCTTTCTATTTAAAAATGTATTGGAATGAATATCACACACTGAATTAGACTAAATTTAGATGTCTGCTAGTGAATGTATGAAAGAAGTGTAAAAGTGAATGACTGAGAATACCATATTTAACTGGTCATTAACCATAATATACACTATTTAGTTTTGTACTCCTTTATATTTTACTTGATACTGACTTATAAAAAAATGAGATTTTAAGATAATTAATGTGAAATTGTGTTAATGTATCAACAAAATTTGGCAAATATTTTACATATTCATTTAAGATGAAATAAAGAGAATTTCACTGACCATAGCCAAAGCATTTATAATGATTTTATTTATTATACTAAATTTAACCAATTATCAAAGGTGTTACTGGAAGTAATGAATGCATATATATATGGACAATGTACTTCCACAGTGACACCACCTTGCAAACCCAAGGAGGGGTTTCTATGAGTCAAATCTGACTTGATGGCAGTGAGTTTGTTTTATAGATATATAAATGCACTGCCATCGAGTTGACCCCAACTTTTAGTGACCCCTGTCATTGGATTTCCAAGACTGTATATCTTTATGGCAGTAGATTGCCTTATTCCTTCCCTAGAGCAACTGTTGGGCATAAACTGCTGACCTTCTGGTTAGCAGCCAAATACCTTATCCACTATGCCACCCGAGTTCCATATATATATGATTTCCTGCTACAGGATATTATTCATAAGAATACATTTTGTAACTATTGAATAGAAATTCATAATTTTTGATTTTGCATATTATACCTTAAGATCAGATAAATTTTCCTAAATTAGTAGTGAAACTATGTCACTTATGAATGAAGTTGCTAAATATTCATCTCAAGAGAGATTTTCCCATATATTTATTCAGAGAAAAAAAACATGGCACCAGTATATTAGTCCACATTTTTTTATTGAATAACTTATAGGGAGCTCTGGTAGCATAGCGGCTTAGACACTTGCCTGCTAACCAGACGGCTGGTGGTTCAAACCCACCAGCCACTCCTCGGAGGGAAGGTTGGGCAATCCAACTTCCGTAGTGATACTGCCTCGGAAACCCAAGGAGGGGTCGCTATGAGTCGGCTTTGACTCGACGGCACATAACAACAACAACAACAATAGGTTAATCAAACCCAAGACTGTCAATTACAGTTATAATCCATAAATTGAATAGTATAATATTTAATTTAGAAAGTCAAATGAATAAGACTCCTAGATGCAATTTGTATAGGAAGATCCCTTATTTTTCTTTTAAAAGTCACATTGTACTTATACATGCTACATAAATAAGTCTCCCATTAGGTCTAAGTCTTAAGTCATATTTTATCACTGATTCTTTAAAAAGATTTCATTAAAAATACAAAGTTTTTTAATGTTTTCATAACTTTTACTGGGTTTCATTTTAAGTGTTGGCTTGCTAAACTCTCCAAGATCACTTCGTGTTTCAGCTGTCCTTTAAGCTAGAAATTAAAGAAGACAAACCCTTAATTTGTCTAAGAATAGAGCATGCAGAACTGATGAATTCAAATCTCTGCTCCATTGTTAGGAAAGCCTTTTCATTCATTCAATACTGTAAATGCTGAAGATCCACTTTGTATGAGGTATTTTCATAAGTGCTGTGGATGAAGAAGCAAATTGAAAAGTGTAGTCCCTGCAGCCAGTCACTTGAATGGCACAGGGGCATGACTAAGGATTATAAAGCTCACTGCTTTTATTAACTAACTTATATATCTTTAAGAAAAACGTTTCTCCCCCTTTTCTGTCAGCTATGGACTCAGGGTGTGTTGAGTGACAGACAGGAAAAGTACAATCCCTGCAGTTACAATAATGAAATGTAATATATAAATTTTGTTATTTTAACTTTAACTGTTGGGAAGCAAAGGGATATGCTGTTGTAAGAACATTAGGGGGAAAAAAACTTATAAAGGAACCAGAGGCAGTCTGGCAAATATGGAGAATATCTTGGTAAATTTGAGCTGAGATCTGAAAGGTTAGTAAGAGAATGACAAGAGTGAGCAGTGTTCAGATGAAACAGCGTACTCAAAGGACGAGTGGTAGAAGAGAGAAAGTTTGTTCTTTGAATTGCAAAGAGGCCAGAAGGCTGGCAAGCAAATAGAGGAGGATCATTGTTGAGACGAAAAGCTGAAGAGATGGTTAATGCCTGGACTGCAAGGAGATACAATGCTTTGAATGCTACATTAAGGACTCTTCATAGTTTTTAAACAGTAGTAACTTCATAGGGCAAACCCATTGGACAGAGCTTTGAACAACAAGATAAGAGAGAAGGTTAATACATCCTTCCTCCTTCTTCCCTTCCTAGGATTGTCCTGGTAAGCTGTTTACGCAACTTCTTGAGGCCCGGCACCTCCAGATCAAACCCTGGAATGTACTTACCTGTGGCTGTCTCAGCAATGAATTCCTGTATTCATAGCTCTCCTCCCATGAATCGATTCACTTGTCTTTTATTGCTGTCCCTTTAGTAAATTAAAAGAAGAAAAATTCTCTGTCTCATGATCCTATCCCAGGAGACAATAGGGCAAGAAAGAAAGAAAGAAAAAAAAAAAAGAGTTCTATATGTTTTACTCCTAAATAAAAATCTAAGGATATTGCCTTCTTTACAATGTTTGCATTTCAAAATGTATGGAGATAATGTACTCCTGGAAATTAGATTTCTGCAATTAGCACCTTAATTTGCTTTGCTTTGAAACATGGTTCTGGGAATTATCACCTTCCAGATGCAGAATTTCCGGATGGTATTAAAAAACAAAGACAAACACATATGGGGGATGTTAATGTGAGAAAAAAATGAATTATATATGTGGGATCTATAATTTTATTATAATGTTGTTGATTTTTTGTCCTTAACAATTCAATTGTTGATGTTTTATTTCATTAAAATATAATTCTCTAACATAAAACCTAGATTTAATAATGCTTTAACCATGAAGATAAATAACATTTGCAAATACATATGAGAAAACAAGAATCATAATGGGGAAACCAATTTATAATGCTCTTTTACATGTAAAGAATCTAATATGACTTTATTTTATATATTTAAATTTGCTATTAACCCAAATTTGTACTTCATCTCCATGTGTAACAAGTATTTATAGAGAATAGACACATGCATATGGATGTATATATTTTTTATTGAATCTTGGTGTTCTCTGTTGTTACATGTTGTTGAGTTGGTTCCAACTTATACCGACCATTCACACAATAGAAGGAAACACTGCCAGGTCCTGTGCCATCCTCACAGTCATTGCCCTCCTTGAACACATCATTGCAGCCATCTTTTGAGGCCCTTCCCTATTTTGCTGACCCTTTACTTTGACAAGCATGATTTCATTCCCCAGGGACTGGGACCTCCAACTATCATGACCAAAGCATGAGAGAGAAAGTCTGGCTATTTTTGCTGCTAAGGAGACTACCAGCTGTACTTCCAAGACAGAATTGTTCCTTTTTCTGTCAGTCCATGGTGTTTTCAGTATTCTTCTCCAACTTCACAACTCAAATGCATCAATTCTTCTGTCTTCCTTATTTATTATTCCAGCTTTCACATGCATATGAGGCTAAGGAAAAGATCTTGGATCAGGTGGTCTTAGTCTTCAAAGTGACATCTTTGCTCTTTAACATTTTAGGGAATTATTTTGTGGCAGATACATAATATTCTTTCAAACTATCTCAAGTTCTCAGTACTTGATGATATATATTTTTTAAAAACAGAAAGAAAAGTAGGTAGTGGTAATTAGCTTAGATGATAAAAATTCATTTATAATTCTACCATTAAAAAAAAGAAAACCTACATGTTGCTGTAAAAAAAAAAAAAAAAAAAACAGCTTTGTGCATTTGTGCACTTGCAAACATACTTCAAAGAGAGACAGTGCAGTGGGCAAAAATAAATAAATAAAATAACATGAACACCATTTACATAAAAATATGGTAGTTATACTTCTTATTTTATAGGTGCAATAGTTTAGATATTAAAAATGCTTAAGGACTAAACTATTTTTTCCTGAGGCAGTGTATGAAAAAGGAATAAACAGAAAACACCACAGTAAACACAATAACATCAATGAATCTCAGAAAGAGTATTCAAAGGAAAAGCATATGAAATATATGTACAGACAACTTGAATTGCATATGAGCATTTGATGATTTGATCTGCAGTTGGCCCATGGCCTTGTTCTAACTGATGAGATTGAGCTTCTCTATTGGCTTTCTCCACAGATGTTATCAACTGGATTCCTGTTTATTCTATCCAGTGAGATTCTCATGTATAATCACCATTTATGTTGCTGAATAAAAGTATTTCCAATGAATAGGTCATGGGTGTTGAAAAATTCTATCCTTTAATCTCCCGTTTTGTATCTATCACCAAGGCCATATTTTCTAATTATTGATTCATCTTCTTTATTTCCAACTTTTGCCTTCCAATTACTAATAATTATCAATGAATTTTGATTGCATGTTTGATCAACTTGAGAGTGCAGGAATTGGTAAAATCTTCATTTTCTTCATCTTTAACTTTAGCTGGTGCATAAATTAAATCATAGTAAAACGAAATGGTCCTCTTTGTAGGTATACAGACATTATTCTATCAGGGAAAGCATTGTACTTCAGGATAGGTCTTGAAATGTTCTTTTTCATGATGAATGTGATGCCATTCCTCTTCAATTTGCCATTATGGTAGAGAAGACCAGATGATTGTCAGATTCAAAATGGTCATTACCAATCCTTTTCAGCTTACTAATGCCTAAAACATCAATCTTTATGCTTTCTGTTTCATTTGTTGACAAGTTCTAATTTTCCTAGTTTCATACTTCCTACATTTCACATTCCAATTATTAATGGATGTTTTCAGTTGTTTCTTCACCTTTTGAATCATGACACATCAGCAAATGAAGGTACCAAAAGATGACACTTTCACTGGCCAATTTCTTCTGAAGTAGATCCCAAGGTCCTTCTTCCTAGTCTGTCTTAGTCTGGAAGCTCTGCTGAAACCTGGCCACCGTGGATGACTCTGCTGGCATATGAAATACTGGTGGCAAAGCTTCCAGTATCGCAACAACACACAAGCCACCACAGCGCAACAAATTGACAGCCAAGCGGTAAAGATGGTAAAGAGAGTTCTTATACATGATTCTTCCCTGCATGCAAATCCCTCTATTATTAAGATCTTGCTTTAGTGTGGTACATGTGTTATAGTTAATAGACCAATACTGTTGTCTTATTGCTGTTATGTGCCAATGAGTCAGCTGCAACTCATAGTGACCTTTTGTACAACAGAACAAAACACTGGTCCTGTGCCAACCTCACAATGCTTGCTGTACCTGAGCCCATCATTGCAGCCACTGAGTCAATCCATCTCATTGAGGGCCTTCCCCTTTTCCCTTGACCCTCCACTTTACCAAACATGACATCCTTCTCCAGGGAATGGTCCCTTCTGAAAACATGGCCAAAGCAGGTGTGACAAAGTCTGGCCATTCACTCTTACAAAGAACATTCTGGCTGCACTTCTTCCAGGACAGATTTACTTGTTCTTCTGACAGTCTGTGGTACTTTCAGTATTCTTCATCAAAACTGCAACTCAAAAGCATCAACTCATATTCAGTCTTCCTTATTCATTGTCCAGCTTTCACATGCATATGAGACAATTTAAAACACCATGGCTGGGGCTAGGTGCAGCTGAGTCTTCAAAGAGACAGATTTTCTCTTCAGGTCTTCAAAGAGGTTTTTTGCAGCAAATTTGCCCATTGCAAATTCTTGCTGCTGCTTCCATTGATATTTATGTTGGGACCAAGTAGTATGAAATATTTGACAACTTTAGTCTTTTCGCCATTTATTGTGATTCTGCTTATCAGTCCAGTTGTGAGGATTTTCATTTTCTTTATGTTAAAGTTTAATCCATACTGAAAACTGTAGTCATTAATCTTCATCAGTAAGTGCTTCAAGTCATCTTCACTTTCAGCAAGCAAGGTTGTGTCATCTGATTATCACAGGTTGTTAATGAGTCTTCCTACAATCCTGGTGCCACATTCCTCTGCATATAGTCCAGCTTCTTGAATTATTTGCTCAGCATGCAGATTGAATAAACACAGTGAAAGAAGGCAACCCTGACACACTCCCTTCCTGATTTTAAACTATGTAGTGTCACCTTGTTCTATTCGAACAACAGCCTCCTGTTCTAGGTACAGGTTCCTCATGAACACAATTAAGTGTTCTGGAATTCCCTCTCTTCTCAAATATTATCCATAATTTTTTATGATCTACGAAGTCCGGTGCTTTTGCATAGTCAATAAAACATACATAAACATCTTTCTGGTATTCTTTACTTTCAGCCAAGATCCATCTGACATCAGCAATGATATCCCTCATTGCATGTCTTCTCAATCCTGCTTGCATTTTCTGGAAGTTCTCTGCTAATATACTACTGAGACCATTTTTGATTTATCTTTGGCAAGATTTACTTGCATGTGCTATTAATGGTATTATTCAATAATTTCCACATTCTTTGAGATCACCTTTCTTTGGAATGCGAACAAATATGGATCTCTTCCAGTCAGTTGGCCAGGTAGCTGTCTTCCAAATTTCTTGACATAGCCAAGTGTCTCCAGAGTGGCATCCACTTGTTGAAACATCTTAGTAGGTACTGTGTCAAGTCCTGGAGACTTGCAGCTATTTCCTCTTATTTTGAGTTGTGCCACTTCAGCAGATGGAGGTCTGAAAGCTTTACTCCATCCACGTCATTAACATCAACTCTACTTTGAGGAAACCACACTTCCCCAATTCTATTCTGAGTGCCTTCTGAACTGAGGGGCACATCTTCTGGCACTATATTGGACAATATTACAGGGCTATGCATAAAGGTGTCCAGTAATATATCAGACAGTGTTTCACTGCTATTAATAAAGTTTTACTACCCAATTCTTTGAGAAGTAGAGGGCCCCTTCCTTCTTCCAGGCCGATCTTAGTCTAGAAGCTCAGCTAAAACCTGTCAAGCATGAGTGATCCTGCTGGTATTTGAAATACCAGTGTCATAGACTCCAGTCTCATAGCAACACACAGGCCACCACAGTATGACAAACTGAGAGACAAGTGGTAGAAACCAATACTGATACACTTTTATTAATTATAGTCAGTAGTTTAAAAATCACTCTTTGGATTCTGTAGTTCTTACAAATTTTGAGAAATGCACAATGTCATGAGTTCACATTACAATATAACAAATAGTAATTTCTCTGACCTAAAATTCTCCTGTGCTGTTTCTCCCTTCTTCCTTTCCTGAACCTATGGAAGTGACTGATAATTTAACTTTTCTACAGTTTTTTATTTTAAATTTTTATTGTAATTTGGTTGAAAGTTTACAGAGCAAATTCATTTCCCATACAGGAGCAGTTCACACACACTTTATCTCATGACATTGACTGCAGTTTCCCACAATGCAACAGCTCTTTTCCCACTTCCTCCCCAGAGTTACCTCTTTATTGTGTCCTTCTTTCCTGTGTACTCCTGCCCCCCAAGCTGTGTGCCTGTGCACACACAGCCTTCTAATTTCCCATGATTGATCTCTCCAAGGAGTTTATCTACCTAATGTAAATGTTCAGCTCATATGCATGTCTTTTGTTTGGCTGAAAGCCACAGGAGTAAGTTCAATTCCAAATGCAAAGGGCAGATAGGGGCCATAGTCCCAGGGATTCCACCAGGTTCTATCAGACCAGCAAACCTGGTCCATGTTTTTTGATGATTTGGAGTTTTGTTCCACATTGTTCTCCAATGCTATCCAGGATCTCCTACATAGATTCCGCTCTGAGTGTCTGGCAGTGGTAGCCAGACACCATCTAGTTCTTCTGTTCTCATAGTTGTATAGGCTGAGGATCACATGGTGTACCATCGCTTGGCCTAACTGTTTCCACGTGTCTTTGGTTTTCTGCATTCTTCTTTGTGGTGGAAAAGGAGAGACACATCCTTGCATCCAGATGGCCTCTTGCAAGCTTTTAAGATCCCATTCGCTACTTGCAAAGTAGGATGTGGAACAATGTTTTGTGTAGTATGTTATGCCAATTGAGCTTGATGCCCCCTATTACCATGGTCCTGAGCTACTTGCTCCCTCTGGAGAGCTGGCTGTGGCCAAGAAGTTACTACAATCTTGTCCTTGTCACCTCTACTCTATACTTGGAAATTCTTAAAGAACATACAAATACACTTGTAGAAACATTGTCTGCCAACCCTATACATGGGTATGGGCACAGTGCCCCCTATGTAAACATACCTAATCATTCATCCTGTCCACCATCTATCCACTCATACATCAATGGTAGCCTTAACTGAAAATGCAGTACTCTATGTGCAAAATGCTTCATCTTTGTTGTCTGTACCTCCTATGCACCTCTCCATGTCTTCCTCTTCCTCAATGCCACTGTGTTGATCACTCACATTTGGCACATTACCCTTCCCTTCATCCAGATCAATACTTCTGTCTACTTATCTAACAGTGTTCTCTCCCCTCCCCTTCCCACCTCTGGTAACCAATAAAGAATATTTCCTTCCATATATAAAACTTCCCTTGACTTTTTACAATAACAGACTAATACAATATTTGTGCTTCTATGATTGACTTATTTCACTCAATGGAATATCCTCCAAGTTCATCCATGTTATGTGGTATTTTTAAGATTCTACATTATTCTTTAGGGTTGCTTAGTGTTCCATTGTGTGTATATACTATAGTTTGGTTAACCATTCTTCAGTTGATGGGCACCTAAGTTGTTTCCATCTTTTGGCTATTGTAAATAGTGCTGTGATGAACATGGGTGTGCTTATGTATCTGTTCTTGTCCTGGCTCTCACTTCTTTAGGATATATACCTAGTAATGCAATGGCTGGGTCAAATGGTATATCTAATTCAAATTTTTTAAGGAATCACTGTACCATTTTCCACAGTGGTTGTATCATTTTACAGTCTCAGAAGCAGTATATGTGAGTCCCAATCTCTCCACATCCTTGCCAGCTTTGGTTATTTTCTGTCTTGTTAAACTTTGCTACTAGTGCTGGGGCAAGATGGTATCTCATTGTTATTTTGATTTGCATCTCACTAATGGCTAATGAGGAGCTCTGATAGCTAGCGTAATGCCTAAGGCACTTGACTGCTAACCAGAAGGCTGGTGGTTCAAACTCAACCAGTCACTCCTCGGAAGGAAGGTTGGGCAAACCACTTCTGTAGTGATACTACCTCAGAAACCCAAGGAGGGGTCGCTATGAGTCGGGTCCTACTCAAGGGCACATAACAACAACAACAACAACAATGGGTAATGATCATGAATATTTCTTCATGATTTTGTTGGCTGCCTGAATATACGCTTTGGTGAAGTGTATATTCATGACTTCTGCCCATTTTTTAATTGGATTATTTGTCTTTTGTTGTTGAGGTGTTGAAGTTTTCTATAAATTCTAGAGATAAGTCCATTGTCAGATGCGTCACTGCTGAATATTTTCCCCAATCTGTAGCTTCTCTTTTTAGTCTTTCGGAGAAATCTTCGGAAGTACATAACAATTTAATCTTTAGAAGGTCCCATTCTTCTGCTGTTTGTGCATTTTGGGTTGTGCTTGATAGCTGTATATTACCAACCCCCCAAAAAAACAAACTCACTGTCTTAGAGTCAGATCTGACTCATAGTGACCCCTCCTTGGGTTTCTGAGGCAGTCTCTATGGAAGTAGATTGCCCAACCTTCCTACCTAGGAGTGGCTGATGGGTTTGAACCACCAGCCTTCTGGGTAGCAGTCAAGTGCCTTAGGCAATACACTACCAGACCTATGGCTCCTAAATTTTCCCCTAGTTTTTCCTTGAGGAACTTTATAGTTTTAGTTTTCACATTTAAATCTTTGATCCATCTGGAGTTAGTTTTTTTGTATGACGTGAGGTACAGATCTTGTTTCATTTTTCTGCAAATGGATATCCAGTTTTGTTAGCACCATTTGTTAAACAGACAATCTCTTGACCATTTAACAGATCTTGGCCTTTTGCCAAAGATCAGCTGACCATAGGTCGGTGGATCTGTTGCTGGGTTCTCAATTCTATTTCATTGGTCTATGTGTCTGCTGTTGTACCTATACCAGGCAGTTTTGACTACTGTGGCTGTATAGTAGTTTTCAAGATCCTCCTACTTTGTTCTTCTTCAATAGTGCTTTGCTTATCTCAGGTCTCTTTCCTTTCCATATAAAGTTAGTGATTGATTTTTCTATATCCTGAAAGATTGTTGATGGTATCTGGATTGGGATTGCATTGAATGCATAGATTGCTTTGGGTAGAATTGACATTTTCACGATGTTCCATTTTCCTATCCATGAGCATGGGATGTTCTTCATTTATGTAAGTCTCATGGTTTCATGAATTAGTGCTTTTTAGTTTTCTTTGCACAGGTCATATGTGTCCCTGGTAAGATTTATTTCCAAGTGTTTTATTTTGGGTAGGTATTATAAATGGTATTGATTCCCTTATTTCTTTTTCAGCAATCTCTTTGCTGGTGTAGAGGAATCCACCGATTTTTGGATATTGATCTGGCATCCTTCCACAATGCTAAATCTCTCAATTAGTTCCAGTAGTTTTTTTTTTTTTTTTTTTTAACTGAGTTTCTTGGGTTTTCTATGTGTAAGAACATATCATCAGCAACTAGGGATAGTTGACTTCTCTCTTACCAATTTGGATGACTTTTATTTCCCTTTCTTGTCTTATTACCCTGGGTAGGCATTCCAATGCAATGTTGAATAAAAGTAGTTACAAAGGGCATCCTTATCTGGTTCCTGTTCACAAGGAGAATGGTTTCAGTCTCTCTCCATTGAGAATAATGTTGGCTGTTGGTTTTGCATAGATGCCCTTTATTATGTTGAGGAATGTTCCTTCTATTCCTATTTTGCTGAGAGTTTTCCTCAGAAATGGGTATTGGATTTTATCAAATGTTTTTTTTTTTTTTTTTTTTTTGCATCAATTGATATGATCATTTGGTTCTTTTCATTTGTTTTATTTATGTGATGGATAATGTTGATTGTTTTTCTAATGTTGAATCATACTTGCATAACTGATATGAACCCCACTTGGTCATAATGCATTACTTTTTGATATGTTCTTGGAGTCTTTGGCTAGGATTTTGTTGAAGATTTTTGCATCTATGTTCATGAGGAATATTGGGCTGTAGTTTTCCTTTTGAGTGATGTCTTTGCCTAGTTTTGGTATCCAAGGTAATGCTTGCTTCATAAAATGAATTTAGGAGGATTTTGTCCTTTCTATGTCCTGGAATAGTTTGAATAGGATTGGTGCCAGTTCGTCTCTGAACATTTAGAATTCTCCAGGGAAAACATCTGGGACAGGACTTTTTTTATTGGTATTTTTTTATGATTTGTTCAATTTCTTTTTTTGTTATTGATCCATTCAACTTTTTCACATCACTATGTGATAGTTTAGGTAAGTAGCATGTTTCTAGAAATCTAATAATTTCTTCCAGATTTTCAAATTTGTTGGAGTACAGTTCTTCATGTATCTTGATAGTATCTTTTTAATTTCCGTTGGTTCTGTTGCAATGCCACCCATTTCATTTCTTAGTCATGTTATTTGTATTCTCTCCCTCTTTTCCTTTGTAAAATTTGACAGTGGTTTGTCAATTTTATAATCTTTTCAAAAAATCTACTTCTAGTCTTGTAGATTTTTTTTTATTGTCTTTCTATTTACTATTTCATTTATTTGTGATCAAATCTTTATTATTTCCTTTGTTCTGGTGACTATAGGCTTTTTCTTTTCTTTCTTTCTTATTGTTGTTCTAATTTCTGGAGATGTTGGTTTAAAGTGTTGATTTTGGCTCTTTCTTCTTTTATGATGTGTGCATTTATTGCTTTTGCTGTGTTCCAAAGATTTTGGTATGTTGTGTTTTCATTTTCGTTTGATTCAAGGAATTGTTGAATTTCATTTTTTATTTCTTCTATTACTCCATCATTCTTAAGGAGGGTATTATTCAGTTTCCAGGTGTTTGTTCTTCTTCTGTTGATCTTCCTATTGTTTATTTCTAATTTGATAGCATTGTGATCTGAGAAGATGCTTTGCAGTATTTCAGTGTTTTTAAATTTACAAAGGCTTGCTTTATGGCTTAACATATGGCTTAATATGGAAAATGTTCCATGTGTACTGGAAAAGAATGTATATTGTGCCATTGTTCGGTGAAGTGTTCTGTAGATGTCTATAAGGCCAAGTTGGTGGATTGTATTGTTTAGCTCTTCTGAGTCTTTGTTGAGTTTCTTTCCAATTGTTCTATCTTTCATTGAAAGTGGTGTATAAAATTCTCCTACTATGACTGTGGAGTCATCTATTTGCCTTTTCAATTCTGTTAAAGTCTGATTTATGTCTTTTGAGGCTCTTTCATTGAGTCCATAGATATCTATTATGATTATATCTTCTTGTTCAATTGATCCTTTCATCATCATATAATGATGTTCTTTGTCTCTTATAGTGTTTTTTGCCTTAAAGTCAATTATATCAGAAATTAATATTGCCACACATGCTCTTTTTTGGTTGCTGTTTGCTTGATATATCTTTTTCCAATCTTCGATTTTTAGTCTATTTTCGTCTTTGTCTCTAAGGTTTGTCTCTTGTAGACAGCATATTGATGGGTTACATTTTCTTACCCATTCAGCAAGTCTCTGTCTCTTGAGTGGTGAATTTAAATCATTGACATTTAGCATAATTTTTGACAAGAATGAATTTGTTGTTGTTATTTTGTTATGTGTTTTCTCATGAGGTTCCTGGTTTCTTTGTTCCATATAATTTTCTGTGCTGAGCTCATTTTGTTTATGAATCATGTTATAATTTCCTTCATTGCTGTTTCTTTAGTATTTGCTAAATATTTGTGCTTGTCCTGCTTTTTAATTGTGATATGACAGTTTATCATTTTTCTTTGAGGTTTCCCTGTGATTTATAATTTTTTTTCCCTGAGGTTAGAACAGCCCATTCTATCTTGCAACTCTCTTGACTTCCTAACCTTTAGAAATTCTGTAACTACATTATTTTTTCCCTCTTTTTGGTTTGTAGAGCAATGAACTTGTCTGTTAGTTTGTCATCCTGTGGTGGCTTACATGTCGCTGTGAGGCTGGAGGCTATGTCACTGTGTTGCAAAATTCCAGCAGCATTATTCACAGTGGAGAGGTTTCAGCAGAGCTTTAAGACTTAGACAGACTCGGAAGAAGGAAGAGGCCATCCACTTCTCAATGAACTGGCCAGTGAAAACCTTAAAATAGCAGTGAAACATTGTCTGATATATTACTGGAGAACTTTATGAACAGCTCTGAAACACTATGTTGGAAGATGAGTCCATCAGGTCAGAAGGTACTCAAAATTTGATGGGGAAGAGCTGACTCCTTAAAGTAGAAACAACCTTAACTATATGGATAGAGTAAAGCTTTTGGGACCTCCATTGGCTGATGTGGCACTACTCAAAATCAGCAAAAACCAATGCAAATATCCATTAATAGTTGGAACATGGACAGACATCTCGATGGCACCTAGCAATAACTATATATATATATATAATTTATGTATTATTGATATATTTGTTGTGGTTGTTGTTAGGTGCTGTCGAGTCATCTCTGACTCATTGTGACCCTATGCACAGCAGAACAAAATAGCCCAGTCTTATGCCAGCCTCACAATCCTTGCTATACCTGAGCCCATCATTGCAGCCACTGTATCTATCCATCTTGTTGAGGGCCTTCCCCTTTTTCATTGACCCTCCATTTTATGAAGCATGATATCCTTTTCCAGGGAATGGTTCCTTCTGAAAACATGACCAAAGTAGGTGAGATGAAGTCTGGCCATTCTCACTTCCAAGGAGCATTCCAGTTGTACTTCCTCCAGGACAGAGTTGTTAGTCCTTTTAGCAGACCATGGTACTCTTAGCATTCTTCGCCAACACCAAAACTCAAAAGCATCAACCCTTCTTCTGTCATCCTTATTCATTGTCCAGCTCTCAAATGCATAAGAGGCTATTGAAAATACCATGGCTTGGGGTAGGTGCACCTTAACCTTTAAGGAGATATCTTTGCTCTTCATCACTTGAAAGTGATTTTGCCCAATGCAATACGTCATCTGATATCTCGACTGCCACTTCCATTGGTGTTGATTGTGGAACCAAATAATATGAAAGCCTTGACAACTTCAATCTTGTCTCCATCTACCATGAAGCTGGTTATTGGACCAATATATAATAATACTATTTTTAAAACAGACAAAAACAAACAAACTGAAAAAAAAAAAAAAAAACAAAGAATCTAGGTGAAGCAGAGCAGGGCACCCAGGCTGCATCAGAGCACACAGACTGGGATGGAATTCCTGCCATCCAGAAAGATGGTCACACATCTGTTCACCAAGTGCATGTGGGGTATGAGAGTAATTAGAGGAATGTCACACCTTTCCAGTCCTAAGTGCCCAGGATGCCCTTGTAGTCCCCAGAAAGTGGAACCTATTCTTAGGTCTCTGGGATCTGAGAGAACGCTGATAATTTAAATATCTCAAATGATCAGACCACTTGTAAACATTCAAAATAGCTATTCCCTACGGACTGTCAAAACTCCACAGCTCAATCCATCTCCCTCTTTGCTGCTTCCCATTTTATTCACCCACCAGAAGTGCAGTCATTCGTGTAGCCTCTGGCTAGCAGGCTGATTTTTAGGTTAATTTTTAGGTCCTAACACCACTTGGCAATATCCATGCTGTCTGTGCCATCAGGATCACTGACTGTCGCAGCTCCATATGTCTCCTTTTTCGTTGTTTTCATTCAGGCTGTTCTATTAGTTGTAGTTTAGGTCACTTTTGTATCTTTCCTTTCAAAACTCAGGACTTCAGGATTATCTTCTGTAACTGTGTTAATTTGTCCCTCTTTTCTTTATTGAAGAGGGTCTGTGTAGTTTGCCTATTCTGCCATCTTACTGGAACTCCCTAGTTTTGTGTTTTAAAGAATGTAACGACATTGGAACCATAGAGAATGTAGCATTTTCACATTTTTTTTGTTTGTGTTTTTTTCCTAATTTGTTTAAATTTCCTCCATATCGTTTCATGGCCTAATAGCTTACTTCCCTTCACTGATGAATAATATTCTATTGCATGGCAGTATCATCTTTTTGATTATTCACTTATCTACTGAAGGACATCTTAGCCATTTTAACTTTTTGTGGATGCAGAATTGTAAATGCAACTGCTATAAACACCAATATGCTGGTTTTAGTGTGTACACAAGTATTCAACTCAATTGGGTAAATACCTAGAAGTCTGACTGTGGGATCTTATGACTAATTTCTCTTGGTGACACAGTTTAAACACTTGGCTGCTAACTAAAATATTGTTGTTTCAAACCCACCAGACACTACACAGTGTCTTCCTCCACAAAGATTACAGCCTAGGAAAACTTATGGGAGCCTTCTAGTCTGTCATATGGGGTTGCTATGAATCAGAATGCGCAAAAACATGGTAAAATTTTGTTTAATGTTGTAAAAACAACTGACAGTCTTCCAAACTGTCTATACCATTGACATTTTCACAGCAATGAAAGAGAGTTTCTGTTGCTTCACATCCTCACTGTCATTTGGTGTTGTCATTGATTTGGCTTTAACCATTTTAGTATGTAATGGTGTCTTTCTTACTTTAATTTGTAATTTGGTAATGACATATGATGTTGAGTATTTTTCATGTGTTTATCTTCTTCAGTGTATCTTCTTTGTTCAGGGTCTTTTCAGATCTTTCACCCATTTTTTAATTTTGTTGTTTTCTTATTGCTGCATTTGAGAGGACTTTGTATATTTTGCATATAAGTCCTTTATCAGATGTTTTATAAATATTTCTCCAAGCCCATACTTTGTCTTTTCATTTTTTAAAAAGTGCTTTTCACAGATTAAGTTTTTATTTTAATCAAGTACAACTTATCATTTTTTTCTTTCATGGATTGTGATTTTGGTGTTGTATCTAAAAGCTCATCACCAAATCCAAGGTCACTCAGATTTTTTCCTAAGTTGTTGTCTAGATGTTTTTCAGGATTGTGTTTTGCATTTGCTCTATGAGCCATTTTATCATCATCTTTGTGAAAGTTGTAAAGTCTGTGTGTAGAGAAAAATCTCCAGACCTGGATCAGGAAAAATTTAGAGGATTTATTAAGCCGTTTTAAAAATAAATTCAAATGAGGAGCTGCCAGTCCACAAGTGAAACCATCAAATCCAAGGAGGGAGCTCCTAGAACAATGGTTATAAGGGAAAATCAGGAAGTCACATCACAATATTCTGATTGGTTCTTCATAAAGTAAGGAGATGGAAGCAGGACATTACAAAGCAGAGGGTTTGCACATCATTGGCTACCTTAGTACAGTCAAGCTAAGTAGACTGATTATAAACTTAATTGCAGAAGGTCAAGCTGACTGAAAAAAGTATATGTAATAGTCACAACATGCTTATAGTACATATTTTCCAGAACAGGTTGTACAAGCAACTTCCTTGAGGCAATTCCTTTCCTAGACACATCTTTATAAATGGCTGCAGTGTCTGTTTACATCCAGACCTCCTCTTAGGACACATTCTTTCCATATCCTAACTTGACCACAGAGAAGAAAAAAGAAAGCAGAGGCACCCTTAATGATGTGAATGTACTAAAGGTTTCAGGACATTCATTTGCTGATACTGCATGTTTCAAAATGAAAAGAAACATCTGCAAATATTCATTATTTACTATTATTATTTATTGTGATTTAGGTGCAAATTTACAGAGCAGAGTTTGTTTTACATTCAATATTTCATGTACATTTGGTTTCACACCTCAAATATCATCCCCAATGCTAACCCATTCTCCTCCCCTCCCTTGGCTGTAACTCCTCCCCTATGAACCTCATAGTTATGCACTCCTGTGTGTTCTGCATTTCCTCTGTGCGAATGTTGCCCCTCTGGTGCCCTCTGGTTGATTGCTCCAAAGGGTACATCTCCATAGGGTATGTGGCTGCATCACCCTGGGTTGAATGTTCTGCATGAACGTCTTGTTTACTATTGGGCTTAAAGCCAGCCCCTGCAAGTGGGTTTTATTCCAGACCTGAAGTGTATCCCAGGGACATAGTATTGGAGGTCCCACCAGACTCCATCCAACCAGTAATTCTGATCATTATTGTGTGTTTGAATTTTGTAACATGTTTTCCTCCCACTCTATCCAGGATCTCCAGTTTTGATCCTTTCCTGAGTGGTTGGCATTGGTACTCGGGCACCATCTAGTTCTTCTGGTGTCAGGGCCCATCATGTCGTAGGGCTGATTGTTTCCAAATGTCCTTGGTTTTTCACACTTTTCTTTGCTTCCAATAATAGGAGACCATTAGCTGCATCTTAGATGGCTGCTTGATGGAACAAGATTTTTATGCATTTTGTTGTTTTTATGCATTTTGTTGTGCCAATTGAGTCTGGTGTCCCCCAGTACTATGGTCCTGAGTCAGTAGATCCATTGGATCTCTCTCCCACAGTGTCTGGCTGTCTGTGAAGGATTGTCTGTCTTCTGTTGTTTCTGTAGGGATTACAGGTATTTTGTATCACTGGTATATGTGCAAGATTAGCCTCCACTGAATCTATCCTTGGTCTAGAGTATAATCCAGTTCACTGACCCCCATCTGATCTTCTTAGATGTTTATGTGTTTGTTTGTAGCCTGGTGTTTGGTGTTAATGGTAATCCAGTATTGTAGATATATTGGTATTAGTCTCTATCATCTATATTTTATGTGCACAATTTGGTGTCCTCCTTTTTCCAAATGTTATCATGGTGGCCACATACTATTTCTATGCCATCCTTTCTCTTGCCCACCGTAGTGTGTGGCCTCCAACTAGTCCAAAATTAATCTCTCCCCTTCCCTCCCCACCTCAGTAACCTACAAAGTGATTTCCCTTCCTTAAACAAACCATTCCTTGTCTATTTACAGTAATGGGTTCATACAGTATTTGTCCTTCTGCGATTGACTTATTTCACTCAGCATAATGTCCCCCAGGCTCATTCACATTGTGAGATGATTCATGTATCCTTCATTGTTCTTTAATGTAGTGTAGTATTTGATTGTGTGAATGTACCATAATTTGGTTGTCCATTCATCCATGGATGGACATTTAGGTTGATTCCATCTCCTTGCCATAGAGAATTGCGCCCTACTGAACATAGGTGTGCATATGTCTGCTCATGTTCTGCCTCTTACTTCTTTAGGATATATTCTTAGTAATGGAATTGCTGGGTGAAATGGGATTTCTATTTTCAGTTTTTTAAGGAAATGCTATATCATTTGCCACAATGGTTGTACCATTTTACAGTCTCACCAGCAGTGTTTAAGAGTTCCAATCTCTCTGCAATCTCACCAGTATTTGTTATTTTCTGTCCTGGTGAACTTTGTTATTATTGCTGGGGTGAGGTGATTTCTTTTCATTGTTTTGATTTGCATGTCTCTAATTACTACAGATTGTGAGCAATTCCTCATGTGTTTGTTGGCTGCCAGCATACAGTCTTTAGTGAAGTGACTGTTCATGTCTCTTGCCCGTTTTTGAAATGAATTGTTTGTGTTTTTGGTGTTGCGGTGTTAAAGTTTTCTTAGATTTTGGAGATAAGTCCTTTGTCAGATATGTCATAAGCAAATATTTTCTCCCAGTCTGTAGGTTCTCTTTTTACCCTCTTGATTAAGACTTTCAATGCTCATAAGAATTTAAATTTTAAAAGGTCCCAGTTATCTAGTCTCTCCTACTTCCTGTGCATTCTGGGTTATCTTCGATGGTCTATTTATGCTGTAAATTGAGACCTGTAGATCTGCCCCTATTTTATTTTTGATGAATTTTATAGTTTTGGGTTTTACATTTAAGTCTTTGATCCAACTTGAGTTTGTTTTTATGTGTGGGGTGAGGTATGGGTCTTGTGTCATTTTTCTGCAGGTAGATATCCAATTTAACCAGCATCATTTATTACAGAGGCTATCTCTTCTCCATTGTGTGGGTTTTGGACCTTTGTCAAAGATCAGATGTCCCTATATGGATGGATCTATTTCTGGGTTTCTGATTCTGTTCCATTGGTCTATTTATCATTGTTCTGATACCACGCAGTTTTGACTACTGTGGCTGTATAGTAGGTTTTAAGATCCAGGAGTGTGAGATCTCCTGTTTTGTTCTTCTTTGGTAGTGCTCTGCTTATTCGAGGTCTCTTTCCTTTCCATATGAAGTTAGTAATTTTTTTTTTTTCCCTGTCTTTAAATTTTTTGTTATCATCTGGTTCGCAACTGCATTGAATGTGTAGATTGCTTTAGGTAGCATTGACATTTTCACAATATTCAGTCTACCTATCCATGAACAAGGCAGGTTCTTCCATTTATGTAGATCGCTTGTCTCCTATAGTAGCATTTGTTATAGTTTTCTTTGTATAGGTCTTTTGAGTCTCTGGTAAGATTTATTCCTAGATATTTTGTCTTTTTGGTAGCTGTTGTAAATTGTATTGTTTTGCTTATTTCCTTTTCAGAGGTCTCTTTGTTGGTGTAGAGGAATCCAACAGATTTTGTATGTTGACCTTGTATCCTGCCACTTTGCTGAACCTTTCTATTAGTTCCACTAGTTTTTTTGCTGAGTCTCTTGGGTTTTCTATGTATGGGATCATATCATCACCAAATAGAGATAGCTTTACTTCCTCTTTGCCAATTTGTATGACTTTTATTTCACTTTCATGGCTTATTGCTCTGGCAATAATGAATATGTATAGGTGTCAACTCTTCCCTGAATATTTGGTGAAATTCTCCAGTGAAGCCATCAGGGCCAGGATTTTTTCTTGTGGGAAGTTTTTTTTTTTTTTTTTTTTATGACCTGTTCAATTTCTTCCTTTGTTATAGGTCTATTCAAAAATTCTATCTCTGGGTGGGAAAGTTTAGGTAGGTCTTGTGATTCCAGAAACTTGTCCATCTCTTTCAGGTTCTCAAATCTGTTGGAGTACAGTTTTTCAAAATATTCAGTCAGCATCCTTTTTATTTCAGTTGGTTCTGTTGTGATGACACCTTTTTCATTTGCTATTCTTGTAATTTGCATCTTCTCT
>NW_006922702.1:125870-183906 GCF_000298275.1 Orycteropus afer afer | reverse complement strand
GCTGTTGTTGTTTTCAGTTTCATTTATTTCTGTTCTGATCTTTATTATTTCCTTACTTCTAGATACTGTAGGATTCATTTTCATTTCTTTCTAGGAATTTTGTTATTTCACTTTTTATTTCTTCTACTACCCAGCAGTTTTTGAGCAGTATATTGTTCAAATTCTACATGTTTGATGTTTTTTTCCTTGATCTTCCTATTATTAATTTCTAATTTTATAGCATTGTGGTCCAGGAAGATGCTTTGTAATATTTCAATGTTTTTGAATTTATTGAGACTTCTTTTATATCTGAACATATGATCTATTCTGGAGAAGAATCCCGGTGCACTGGGGAAAAATGTGCTTTTGTTGGGTGGAATGGTCTGTATATGTCTATGAGGTGGAGTAGTTTGATTGTGTTGTTGAGTACTTCTGTATCTTTATTGAGTTTTTTCCCCCCCTAGTTGATCTGTCCCTCTTTGAAAGTGGTGTGTTAAAATCTCCTACTACCATTTTAGATTTATCTATTTTCCCTTTCAATTCAATTAATATTTGCTTCACATATTTTGGAGCACTTTCATTGGGTGTATAGACATTTATTTTCATAATGTTTTCTTGGTCAATTGACCCTTTCAGCATTGTATAGTGACCTTCTTTTCTCTTATGTTGTTTTTGACCTTAAAGTCTACTTTACCAGAAATTAATATTGAGACTCCTGCTCTTCTTTGGTTACTGTTGGCTTGTGTTTCTCCACCACCACCACCCCTTAACTCTTAGTTTGTTTCTACTTTTGGTCTAAATGGGTCTCTTGTTGGCAGCAACTTGATGGGTATTCTTTTCTTATCCAGTCTGCCACTCCCTTTCTCTTGAATGGTGCATTTAGGCCATTCACATTGAGGGTAATTTGTGATAGATATGCACTGGTTGCTATCATTCTATTATTTGTTTTTTGTCATATTGTTGGAGTTTCCATGGTCCAAATGCTTTTCTGTGCTGAGTTCATTTTGTTGTCAAGTGTTTCCTCTCTTTTCTTCTTTATTGTTGGTTTTGTGTTTACTAAACCCATATGTTTTCCTTCCTTCTGACTTTGCTTAGAGGGATTGTTAATCTTCTCTGTGGTTACATTGGAGTGAATTCTTGTCTCTATTTTTTTGGAACAGTCTGTTCTATGAGGACATTTTCCTGTTTTTCTCTCCATTTGGAAGCTTTGCACCTAAAACTTTTATTCTTTTCATTAGCTGCTGTTGTCATGTGCAGATTGGCTTCCTTGTTTTTTAGTGTACAATGTTTTACAGTCTTATTTTGAGGATCTATTTCTGATTTGGTTTTAGTCTTGATGTCGTGTGTCCTGATTTTGTTGTTCTTTATTGAGGGTTCTCTATTAGAAGGACTTCCTTAAGCATTTCTTGTAAGGTTGGTCTGGTGTGTACAAAATCCCTTAATTTCTGTTTGTCTGAGAATGTCTTGATTTCACTCTCATAGTTGATGGACAGTTTGGCTGGATATAGGATTCTTGGAACTTCTTTTCCTTCAGTGTTTTATATGTGCTGTCCCATTGCCTTCTTGGCTGTATGGTTTCTGCTGAGTAATCAAAATTAAGCCTAACTGTTTGATTGTTGTAAGTAATATTTCTTTTGTCCTGGGCAGCTCTCAAGATTCTTTCTTTGTCTTTAGTTTTGGAGAATTTGATTATGATATGTCTTGGTATTTTTCTCTTGGGATCTATCCTGTATGGGGTTCTTTGAGCTTCTTGGACAACTATCTTTTCTTCCTTCAGGATATAGAGGAAATTTTCTGTTAGTAAGTCTTTCACAATTTTCTCAGTGGTGTTTTTCACCTCTTCTTGTTCTGAAATTCCAATGAGGCATATTTTGTTTCTTTTCATGATGTCCCATATAGCTCTTAGGTTCTCTTCATTTCTCTTAAATCTTTGTTCTGATTTTTCTTCATGCAGGCAGGTGTCAAGGGATTTATCTTCTAGTTGGGAAATGTGTTCTTCAGCCAGTTCAAGTCTATTCTTTTGTGCTTCCACTCTGTTGTGTAATTCTGTAATTTTGGTATTCATCTTCCGGATTTCTAAATGCTGTTTTTGTATGAATTCTGATTGTGTATTAATCTTCTTATTTTGTTCTTGAACAGTTTTCCTGAGTTCTTCCAGGGTACTGTCTGTGTTCTCTTTGGTTCTGTTTGGGGTTTCCTTGAGCTCTTGTAGAATTCTATAAAGATGGCTTCTAAATTCCTTCTAGGATAATTCTATTGCTTCCTTTTTCTCCATATTTGATGAGACTTTTGTTTGGGATTTTATTTCTGTTGTTTTACCCTGTTTTTTGTTTGTTTGTTTGATTTGAGGTTGTCTGTTGTTCCCTAGACATTTTTAAGTTGTCTAAAATTGTTGGTTATGTATTGTTTGTTTTCGTCTTGATTTTAGGATTTAATATTTTTGGAAATGTGGAGCTGGTATATTTTATTCTATTTGGTTATTAATTCAGGTGTGGTGGGTTGCTCTGTAGTTTTCTTTGTGATGGTGGAATCACTGTGTGAAATGTGAATGCAGGTCTCTTTTGTTGTGAAGGGGGCTTAGGATTCAAGCCAGCAGGTGTTGTGGTGGGTTAATGTGTTTTTTGTATTAGATGAGGCAGGGTAGAGGTGGAGAAATGAGGGGAAAAAAAAGAGAAAAAGAAAACCTCCAAGACAACCATAGCCATTCCCAGGACTTTTAGTAGGCTGCTAATGATGACGTTATACTGTTACTCACAGACCTGTTCAAGTTCAGCAAAGACCCCAAAGGTTAGGGGACCACCACTTTCCACCAGATTCAGACAGTCAAAATAACTCATAATCCAGGCTCAATGTTCCAAAAAATTGTCCTGGGATAGCTGCCCTTGCCAGTGCTGTGAGTTAGTCCCAGGGTCTGTCTGTTTGTGGCAAGCTTCCCTCTCTGCTCCCAATTCAGCAGCACCTGGAGCTAGAGGTGTCCCTGCTCCCTCCCTGTGGTCCTAAGTTTACCAATAAAAGCAGGTGCTGAAGGTAAATCTGTGGAGTGGTTCAGGTCCCCTGGTGCATTCTCTTAACTGCTCCAGGGAACTCTCTGATGCCCCATCTCACCAGACAGTCAGGGCTCTGCAGGGCTAGTTTGCCTATTTTTTTTTTTTTTTTCTTTCCAGGTACTTAACACTGCCTTTCCTTCTCTTCTAATCCTACTCCCCTGAGTTTGGCATAGTCTGACTTAATGAGCTGTTCAGAGTGCCAAAATCCCTGCTTCAAACTGCTGCACCTAGTTTTTCATGCACTAAGATGCTAGAGGGAACTAGTGTGTGGGCTACAGATAAGATGCTATCTTCCCATGTGAATATCCATTATTAATCAGAACATGGAATGTACAAAGCATGAGTCTAGGAAAATTGGAAGTTGGCAAAAATGAAACGGAATGCATTAAGATCAATATGCTAGGCATTAGTGAGCTGAAATGGACTGTTTTGGGCCATTTTGAATCAGACAATCATATGATCTACTATGTCAGGAATAATAGACTGAAGAGGTATGATGTCACATTCATTGTCAAAAGAACATTTCAAGATCTGTTCTGAAGTACAATGTCGTTAGTGATAGGACAATATCCATATGCATACAAGGAAGAGCAGTTAAAACATTATTCAAATTTATGCACAAATCACTAAAGCCAAAGATGAAGAAATTGAAGGTTTTAACCAGCTTGTACAGTCTGAAATTGCCCAAGCATGTGATCAAGGTACATTGACAATTATTAGTGATTGGAGTGCAAAAGTTAGAAACAGAGAAGCAGCATTGGTGGTTGGAAAATTTTGTCCTTCATGACAGAAATGATGCCAGAGATCTCATTATAAAATTTTGTAATCCCAATGACTTATTCATTGCAAACACCTTTTTCAACAACATAAATTGTGATTACACATGTGGATCTTGCCAGATGGAATAAATAGGAATCACATTGCCTACATTTTTGGGAAGAGATGTTAGAGAAGCTCAATATTATCAGACAGAACAAGGCCAGTGGCTTATTGTAGACTAGACTCTCAACTGCTCATATGCAAGTTGAAGTTGAAGCCAAAGAAAATTAAAACAAGTTAACAAGAGCCAAATTGCAATCTTCATTATATCACACTTGAACTTAGAGACCACCTGAAAAACATATTTGAAATATTGAATACCAATAACTGAAGAGCAGATGAATTGTGGGAAGACTTCAAGGACATCATACATGTAGAAAACAAAAAAGTTATTAAAAACACAGGAAATTAAAGAGAGAGAGAGGGAGAGAGAGAGAGAGACCAAAATGGATGTCAGAAAAGACTCTGGAAATTGCTCTTGAATGGAGAGTAACTAAAAGTGAGTAGAAGAAAAGATAAAGTAAAAGAGCTGAACAAAAGATTTCAAAGGGTGACTCAAGAAGACAGAGTATTGTAACAAAATGTGCAAAGACCTCAAGTTAGAAAAGCAAAAGGGAATAACACACTTGGCATTTCTCAAGATAAAAGAACTGAAGAAAAATATCAAGTATTGAGTTGCAGTATCAGAGAAGTTTATGGGCAAAATATTGAATCATGCAGGAAGTATCATAAAAAAATATACAAGGTGTACACAGAGTTACTGTACCAAAAAGAATTGATCGACCCTCAAACATTTCAGGAAGTAGCATATGATGACTAACCAATGATATTGAAGGAAGAATTTCAAGCAACATTGACAGAATTGGCAAAAAACAAAGCTCCAGGAATTGGCAGAAACCCATTGAGATGTTTCAATGAACAGATGTAATGGTGGACTACTCATTTGTCTGTGCCAAGAAATTTTGTAGACAGATACCTGGCCAACTGACTGGAAGAAAACAATATTTGTGCAAGGATAGTGTGGTGGTTATGTTTATGTCTCAACTTGGCTAGGCCTGGTTGAGTGGCTGGGCAGCTGGTGGTAGCTATTCCCCATGATGAGACTGGCAATCAACTCCATGGTGGGATCTACCACAAGCAGCTGAGTAGCTAGCTGCCTTTGGGATGTGGTCTGCTTCCTGTATATAAGCAGAAGCCTTGGGAATGGTCTCTAACTTATGGCACCTTGAACCCTGCATGTAGCCATCTCTCTGTTCAGCAGCTTGTCATGCTCTGCCAACCTTGGGACTTACAATGGACTTGAATTAATGGCCTTCCATGTGATTTGGTAATATCAGGACTGTGCCTTGTTACTTGTCAACTTTGGGCTTGGCAGCCTCAGCATCCTGCAGCTGGTTTAGTTATGAAAAGCCTCTAGCTTCAGTGGGCCAGGAGCAGGAGGCAGAGCTGGACCCCAAGGTTGAGGGGCTTTCACCCAGCCCCTAGAGCCTGGCACTTTGAATTGGACTTAAAGCCTCCAAATTGTAAGAATGAACTCCTGTTTGTTAAGGCCATCCCATTTGTGGTATATTCTTGAGTGGTATTAGGTAACCAGAATAGAAAGTTTATCCAACAGAATACAGAAATTATTGAACAATGTGATTAAGTCATATACAAGTAAAATTTTGATGAAATTAAAAAAAAAAAAAAAAAGAATCTTTTGCAGTACTACATCAACAGGGAACAACCAGAAATTCAAGCCTGATTCAGAAAACAACATGGAACAAGGGATATCATTGTTAACGTCAGATGGATCTTGGTTGAAAGCAAAAAGTACTAGAAAAATATTTACCTGTGTCTTATTGACTATGCAAAGGCATTCAAATGTGTAAATCATAACAAAGCATGGACAATACTGCTAAGAATGGGAATTCTAAAACACTTATTTGTGCTCAAGAGGAACATATACATAGAAGCAGTCGTTAGATACTGCATGGTTTAAAATCAGGAAAGGTGTGTGTCAGGGTTGTGTCTTTTCACCATACTTATTCAATCTGTATGCTGAGCAAAAACTCTGATAAACTGGACACTGGACTATATGTAGAACAATATGGCATCAAAATTGGAGGAAGACTCATTAATAACCAGTAATACATAGATGATACAACTCTGCTTGAGGACTTGAAGTACTTACTGATGAAGATCAAATACTACAGCCTTCTGTAGGGATTACACCTCAACATAGAAAAAAAAATTCTCACAACTTCACAACTGAACCAATAAACAACATCAAGATAAATGGAGAAAAGTTTGAAGTTGTCAAAGATTTCACTTTTCTTGGATTCACAATCATTGCCCATGGAAGGAGCAGTCAAGAAATCAAATGACTTGCTGCATTGGGCAAATCTGCTGCAAAATACTTCTTTAAAGTGATAAAAAGCAAAAATATCACTTTGAAGACTATGGTGAGACTGACTCAAGCCATGGTATTTTCAATTGCCTCATACACACACAAAAGCTTGAAAATGGTTAAGGAAGAATGAGGAAAAATTGGTGCATTTTTATTATGGTGTTGGCGACAAATATTGAATATACCAAGGACTATCAGAAGAATTTCTTGGTGACCGTTTATGACAGTAGCACTGCCTCATAGGGTCTCTAAGGTAGAAACAATCTTTAGGAAAGCAGACTGCTCATCTTTCTCGACTTGATGACAGTCAGTTTTGTGGGGTTTTTTTTGTTTTTTTTTAACCAGGAGAATAAACAAACCTGTCTTGGAAGAAGTACAACCATTGTGCTTCATAGAATTGAGGATGGCAGGACGTGTCTCTTGTATTTTGGTCATATTATTAGGAGTGACCATTCCCTGAAGAAGGAGGTTATGCTTGGTAAAATAGAAGGTCACCAAAAAAGAGGAAAGCTCTCAAGAAGATGGATAAACAACAGTGGCTGCAACAATGGGATCAATCATAGCTACAATTGGCACAGTCCCATTCACTGTTTCATTCTGTTGTACACAGGGTCACTCTGAGTCAGAACCAACTCAACAGCACCTAACTAAAACAACAACTTTCATTACGTTCATCTTTTTGTGTGTTCTTTGTCAACTCCATGGTGTCTTAAGTACTGTACATTTATACTATCTTCAGTTCAGGTACTCTAAATCTGTTCATTTTGTTCTTTTTCTTCATTACTATATTCTCCATTCTGGGATTTTTCCATTTCCTTAGAAATTTTGTAAACACTTTGTCAATATTCACAAAATTACTTGCTTAAATTTTGATTGATAGTGTTTTGATCAAGTTGAAGAATTGATGTTTTACTAATAATGACTTCTCTTATCTATGAACAGGGAGCTCTGGTAGTGTAGTGCCTAAGGCACTTGACTGCTAACCAGAAGGCTGGTAGTTCAAACCCACTAGCCACTCCTCAGAAGGAAGTTGAGGCAATCTACTTCCATAGTGATACCGCCTTGGAAACCCAAGGAGGGGTAGCTATGAGTTGGGTCTGACTTGACGGTGCACAACAACAACAACATCTATAAACATAAAATTTCTCTCCATTTTGTAGATTTCCTTAGATATCTTTATCCAGATATTTAATTTTCCTCATATAAATCCTATAAATATGAAGTGGAATGGAAACCAAAAGAAATCAAGACATGGGTTTGAGATTAGACTCTTCTATTAATTTGGTTATTATAGCAAGGCATCTACTTAGGTACTCTAGCTACATAAAGAGTGAGGGTGGGTAGAGGATCAACATAATAACATCCTTGGAGTTTTGGTTTATCAAATGATAGTTACCCTTTTGAGTTTTTCTCCTGCACATTAAAGATGAGAAAAAATGAGATTAGTGACTGTTTAAATCACTGTTTGCATAGCAACCTCTAGTTAATCAGGTTTGTATTCAAAATCTAGATATCTAGGTGATATTTGATTTCTGAAACACTCCTGGTTATGCTATATTTTATCATTTAAGAAACTGGCAATATTACATACCTCTTGACTTCAAAAAAGTGCAATTAATACATAAACAGAAATTGTATTATTCTTCAAAGTTTTGGAATTTTCCATTCCTTAAGAGAAAATATAATTACTTGGCAAATGCAAAGACAACCAAATTGTTAGCATCTTTTTCAAAGATATAAATACAATGATGGTGGAGGTAACATTTCTTACATTTCTGTAAAATTAAAATTAGAGTTTTATTGTTTTCCTTCATCAAAAATGGGCTTTCTTAGAATTTGAACAGACACGGTCTATTAATCTACACATAAAAATTTCACACAATCACTGTAATCTTCCTGTAAAATTAATTAGCTCTTTCACAACTTTAGTTCTCAAAAGAAGTTAATTTTTCAAAAGCCTTGGGCTCATTTCTGTGAGATATATATGTGAACAGATGTGTGATTAAGAATAATTTAAGAGAAGTAATGACTAAAATAATTGCCACAAATAGTGGACTTCTTCCACTTCCTAGTACCTAATCTGGAGCTTCACAAGGAATGTAACTGGAGTAAGTAATTCATTTGGGGCTAAAAAGGGGCTATTTTATTTTCATCTTCCCTTTTGGGGTTGGTTTTCTCTTCTGAGGTCTATGGAAAAAGCCCGTATTGATGCATTCATGGAATGATGTACTGGCTTTTCAAAGGTAGGGTGGTGTGAAGGATGAGGAGAAATAAATGGCTATTCCATGCCATCACAAGTGACTGCACTTACAAGCAGAGAATATAGGTCATGTTCATTTTAAGTAGGAGGCCATACCTCTTTTTCTGTGTGAACTGTCAAAAAGATCCTAATGATTATTTCTTCTATGTACTTTATAGTCTTGGAGCTACATGGTGTGGCTTTCATTACATATGTATTAATATTTTTTCATTGTTGTATCCTCAAACCAACTTAATATAGTGGAATGTGACTAAGTTAATATAATTATGCTTGGTGTTTTGTTGTTTTGGATAGGTAATCGGAGCCCAAATAATAGTTCAGTATTTATAGACATTTATAAAAACTACAAATTGTACTTGAAGGCTTAATCAGATACAAGCACAGGTAACTTAATTGAAATACTAATAGGTGAGTCAGGGAATTGCAATATTTGAACTTAAAATTTTCTTTCAGAGAAAACCAGTTGGTGAATGTAAGTATTCTAATAGAAAAATTACTTGTAGTATCATCTGACTTTCACTTCTAATTAATTCAACTTTAATTTATATTTTCCAGGTATAAATTTGATTAAAGAATAGGAAGAGAGGAATACAATAAGAATCAGGTGATCAGTATCCTTGGATCAATTATATCACCAAATGGTCATTTGATCCTAAACAAGTCTTAAGCCTCTCTTACTTGCAGTTTTTCTCCCCTACAAAAATTGAGATAGTTATGGTTTCTCTCCTTTTTCATGTGACTGTTATGAAAACCATGTACCTAAAAACTCTTTGAAATCTATAAAGCACTATACCAACACTAGGCAATATTATTGATAAGGAAAGTGCAGTACGAAGTGCATTGTGGAGCTTAGTAACAACCAGAAGTTCATATTAATTGATATATCCAATAAAACAAAAGAGCATGTGAATAATATTTAAGTAACTCTTAGTACCAAAGATGTCATATATATGATTTTAGAATTCTAATTAACAGTGAACATTATAGTAATGGTATATCTCTTGTGCTATATACAGACTTTAAAATACTGATGCTAACTGTGACATGGGAATCATTCAGTCATTTAGCAAATATTATTGGGTTCTTATTACATATGAAGCATTGATAAAAGATATTCAAGGGTCAGGTAAAGAATCTGTTGCTCTACAATATGCATCTATTGCTGAATTTGTAGAATAGGACCAACATTTGAAAAGCTATTATAAAAAGTTTAAAAATACACAAATATTGGGCAGCAAATCAATTACTGGAGTTCAAAAGAAAAAGTAGAATACTTATTGTTCAGAATTTGAAAGAAATCTAAAGGCTGAGATTTGTAAAACAATGAAATAAAATTTAGAAACTCTGCATACATAGTCTGCAATTTGCACTGTCAGAGAGGAAAAGACTACTCAGACCTTAAATGAAGAATCACAAGGTTTATTCAGCACAAGAGAGGCATCCAGACAGGAAGTCACCTGCTCACATAAGTGAAAACATGGTGGTGATTTCAGAGAGTGAGTTCCAAATGGGGATGGGTATATGGTAGGAAGCAAAGGAACTGCAATAAAATCATGGACTGGTTAGTTTTTTTTATTGAAATCACCAAAGAAAAGAGTTAAAGAAGTGGGAAAAGGCTTTTTGCAGAAGCAAATGCTTAGATATGTGTAGGTGAGTTACAAAGATTTCTTACAGTGTATACTGTTGAGGTTATAAAAATATGTCAGTTGATGCATAATATTCTTTGAGGTGGGAGCTGGCAATAAAAATTAACACTAAGGCTCTTTTTTCAGAACATGATGGCTCAAGTGAAACCTTCTTTGTTACCTGGGAAACAAGATAATAAGGTGGCTGCCCAAAGTTTCTTTATTAAGGCCATTTTACACTGATGTATTTGTTTCAAATCTTTTTTCCTTGGGGTATAGTCTTTCCACATGCTGGCTTCACCTCAGAGAAAACACGTTAGGAAACTCCCATGTGGGAGAGAGAGACAGAGAACCCTATGGGCAATTCTACTCTGTCACAAAGGATCTCCTTGGTCAAAAATGGACTCAACTGCACCTAACAACAACAACAAAATTATATATATATATACACACACACACACACACACACACACATACAAATGCATACATATACATACACACACATAAGTAATAGCTTTTCATTGTATTTTGTTAAGAAATATTTATTGAACAGAATGGTCTACTATACACTGGAAACACAAAATGCAAAGACAGAATGATTCATTCCCCAAGCATATATTGCTCCTAGCAGAAATCATAGAAGCTCTGGTGGTGTTGTCATTAAAGCATTTGGCTATTAACCAAAAAGTCTGCAAGTGGAATCCACCAGCCTCTCTGTGGGGTAAAGATGAAGCAGTAGGCTTCCATGAAGATTTACAGCCTTGAGAACCATATGGGACAGTTCTACTCTGCGCTAACGGGTCACTATGAGTTGGAATCAACTTTTGGTTAATAGGAATCATTATATGGTAAGAGAGCTACTGTAATGCAAGCATTGTGACAGAAGAAAAGGAGAAGGGGTTTCTATGGACATGCCTTAAAGACTTAAATGAATTTTTATTCATTCAGGTAGTAATTGAATCAAAGCATTAAGACATGGCAGGAACAGTGGCTTATTCGGCACTCAGTATTTCTATTTTGATAGTGTGGCCATGTGCATTGCACCAAGGAATGAATTATGATTTGTGTGAATGCACCATAACATTCTCATTCTCTTTTTCAAGTTTTATCTCCCAGAGCCTTTGTAGTACCACAGTTCTAGGTATGGCCAATGAAACAGAACATAAATTCTGTTGTAGGGTTTTTGGATAATATTTTGCTTCATGAATAAAGAGATCAAACCTCTTCTGGCAAAAATTATTGTGCCTGTGTTTTTTTCTCCCACTAAAAATAGGTGAAAGAATATGATATCTTGATTTAATGCAGTCGATATGTGAGTTTGAGGCTACAGTGAAAAAATGAAAAGCCAGAATGTAGAGAATGGTAGAGTAATAAAATTTAAAGATCCCAAGCCTTTGATGACTTTGTTTAGTCACTCCACTAAACTGGAAATACCTACCTACAGCCTTTTGTTGAATGAAATGATTAAATGATTGTATAATAAAGCCACTATTAATTAGGTTTTTATGGCTTGAAACTAAATGATGCAAATGAGGTGGAGATGTCCAGATAATCAAGGTAGGGGTTAAATTAGAACTCAGTGTTCTAGAAAGCAACATGATGACACAGTAGTTAAGCTGTTAACAGTGGCTGCTAACTGAGAGGTCAGTGATTAGAACAAACTAGCTGGTCCACAGGAGAAAGATATGGAAGTCTGCTCCCATAAAGAGTACAGATTTGGAAACACTACAGGACATTTCTACTTTGTCCTATAGGGTTTCTATAGGACAATGATAAGTGTTCTAGGCATCCATTAATACCAATATATGATGACATAAGAATAGGAGATGTTAAAGAATTTTTAAATAATCTAGTATCAATGCTGATTTCAACGGTGACTAGTATATGTATATTTTATAAATGGATTTTATTTTTAAAAGATCACTTCCAGTGAAAGACTGGTAGTTTATCTAGAAATATAGAGAATAGTAAGGGTATGATGACAACAATATAAGTAATTAATGCAGATGGGCATAATGGGAATGGAAAAGTGTTTGTTACATGCATACTTTTAGATACATGAATAGTATTTAAGTATAAGATGCTTGCTGAGGTTATTATGAAGGTGATATTATAAAAGGAATATTGAAAGCATCTCTCAGATTTCTGATTTAGGTGATTGTGTGGATAATTAATTGAAGATTAATTGAAACAGGGATACAGAAGGAGGCTAAGATTACCTTGCTGTTCATCTGCAGAGTGCTAGTGTGAAGTAGTGGACAATGTTCTACAAAATTGGCTAATTATGTAGGTTCTAATTTGACTTGTTGCCAATAGAGTGTCTGTTCTTGGGTGAGTGACTTAACCCCTCTGAGCCTCAGTTCACTCATATGTATAATGAGGTGTCAGTGGTAGATAAAAATCTAATTGTTTTGTACTTACTAGAACAAGAGGAGCTACTAGCATATTGATTACTTTTATATTTAACTCCACCTAAATTAAATTAACTATTATAAACATTATTGAAACAACATAGCCTAAGTAATAGAATTATATAGAAAATACTATTTAACCCCAAAATATGACTAAAATGGATAGTCAATAAATAAAAGTTATTGAAATCATCAGTTTAAATATAACAAAATAAACTGAGCATGAGTTAAATAAGCCACTAGCCAATGTCAATGCCAATAGAAAGAGTTAAAACTGAAATCTATCTTTCTCGTCTTCCAAAACTAGTGTCTTACTTCCTTCCTCACCGAGGCATACACATATATTTTGGGCCTTAGTCACACAAACCTACCACTTCAGGTTTCTGTTAGTAAAATAAATGTTGTGATTGTGTGTGTGTGTGCATGTGTGTGTAGGAAGGTTCCCTCCTTGGGTGGTGCAAACAGTTTGCACTTGGCTACAATGAAATGGTTGACAGTTTGAATTCACTCAGAAGCACCACAGAGACCTGGAGACCCAGGTCTGTAAGATTACAGACAGAGAAAACAGTATGGAGCACAGTTCTTCTCTTAAACATGCAGGGTTGCCTTGAGTTGGAATCAACTTGATGGCAAGGAGTTTGGTATGTATGTATAGTGGTGGTTGTAGTTATCAAATAACATCAAAGGTTTTCTTTTCTTCATTTCAATTTTTAGTAAAAGCCATCTGGCAACTTACAAGTGCCACGATTCCTCCAAGCCCTTTTGCTCCCCAACCTACCTGTTGGCTTCTACTCAGATTTAAATTCCAAGTTGAGTATCTTTCCTTGGAAGCCCTTCTCAGCTACTGGCCATATTGAAAGCAGTTTATCAGTGTGCCATCTTTTCTAATCTTTGAGATACTTTAGAAAAAGGCTTTCTTTCTCCCTTTTTCAAAAAGGAAATCAGGTAAAAATGTGGTGAAAATATTTTTTTTCATTAATAAATATATGTAATAACTAACAAATGAGTGAGTAAAGTTTTATATTTTTGTAGCTACATAGAAAACAGTATAAATTGTGCATTTTTTTTTCAGGATTGGTAATGGAGTTGACAATTCTCCTGTCAACTCATAAACCTCCATTTATATCCAAGCCACCAGAGTCATTTCAAAATAAAAAATAAAGGCTTCATTCACTAAGTGTCAAATCACTCAATATCTTTCTTCTTGCACCAGTCATGAATTTAACAGTGACTATGCTAAATAGGGGTAATTTATTTCACTTGACATTATGTAGACATTGGGAACAGAATTTTAAGTGTTACATTATCACATGAAGATGGAATATATCAATGGAGTGTTGTTGCCATTAATTACTTTTATAACATTTTAAAGGTAAAATACAGTAAGTCAGCACTGCATACTTTCATCTGCTGGTTGTGACAGCAGTGTTAGGAGATTAATATGGCTATGGCAGTAATTATAACAACAGAAAGTTTAAATTTAATTTATCTTGTAAATTAAGATGATCCAAGAATTATTAACTAACCCCCTAGCTGTTTTCTAATGATGACAAAGGGATGACAAATGTATGAAAATTAATTTAATCATATTTGACATGCCACTATAACTATTATTTTTATTCTTGCACATTATGGTACCATTGTTGTATAAATAGGGAAACAGAGAAGCTGATTAGTTCAGAAATTGCTTAAACTCCCACGTGTGCGGAATAGAGCCAAGGATACTATGTCTATAAGATGGTTTTATTCTTCAGTTTCACAGGCCGTTTATTGGTGAACATCAAGGCTTCTACTTTCTTCTTCTCTGACAATCATAAAAATAAAATAAATAAATAAAAATTGGTGACAATCATCAATGATTTTATCTTGAAATGCAGCTTCATGTGACCTAAGGAATTCTGAAGAACTTTTTGTCTTCCACATTAGCTAATTGTGGTTTCTTCTTACCGAGAATGTATACAGAGGTGAAAACCTAGGCACTGTATGCCAAAATGATGTATTTATATATGGTTGAAGTAGGCTAAGAAGTACCCAAGGGCCCATTTCAGGCACCAAATAAAGTCTAAAAACACACACACAAACTATGATGCTTAAATATATTATCACTCAAGCCATTACTGTGTTCCTTATACTCATTAATTCTTCATTCCTTATACATATCTCTAACATCTTTACTTCCAGTTGCAACAACTCATTACAACATCATTCAATGAAACTATTGAAGTTAAACCTCAATATCTGGATATAATCCAAAATAATCACACTGCCAAGTATGACTTTTTTATGTTAATACTTTTTCTTGTTGATGTTACTAGGTTCTGTCTAGTAAGCTCCAACTGATACCAAGCCTTTGTAACACAGAATGAAACTCTACTGTCTCCTGTGCCATTCTCACAATCGGGGCTGTGCTTGAGCCCATTCTTATAGCCACTGTGTCAATCAACCTCATTGAGGGTATTTCTCTTTCTCACTGACCCTCTACTTTACCAAGCATGACATCCTACTCTAAACACTGGTCCCTCCTGATAAAATGTGCAAAGTACATGTTTGTAAGTATATACAGTAAAACTTAAGAAAGCCAGAACCTACGTAAGACACACATTTGTCAAAGGACAACTCATATATTTCCCACTAAATAGAGAGTGATAGAAAGTTGATCACTGAAGGCAGCAAAAGGCAGAAAACTTGCAAGACCCAGAAAAACAAGCATCAAGGTCTAGCTCTCACAGGTTTCCCTGACTTGAAGTCTTTCAAAAAGAGTATACGTGAAAATATTTGCCATGGAGTATGTTGTAAAGAGGACTTAGAGCACTTACTGGTGATGATCAAAAACTATGGATTACACTTCAAGCATGATGGTCCCCCCAGACAAACACGACCATAGTACGAAGGACAAAGTCTTGCCATTCTCACTTCTAAGGAACAATCTGGCTGTACTTCATCCAAGACAGATTTTATTTATTCCTCTGGTAGTCCATGGTGTATTCAATACTCTCTGGCAATATCATAATGAAAGTACACCAATTCTTTTTCAGTTTCCCTTAATGATAGTCCAGCATTTGCATGCATATGAGGAAACTGAATATACCACGGCTTGCATAAGGTGCACCACGGTCTACAAAGTGACATCTTTACTTTTTAACACTTGAAAGAGGTCTTTTGCAGCAGATTTGCCTGAAGCATTATGTCATTTGATTTCACAACTGCTGCTGATGCTCTGTTAGAGTTAGTCAAAAGTTAATTTTGGGCAAAATTTGGAAAGCAGAAGCAAAGCAGCAGGCAGAAAGTGAAGAAACAGATATTGTTCTCTGAAGGTAATCACTGATGTGGTAATACTCAGACATCTGATTACTTGGGGATTCCAGCTGGGACTTACACTCCACCACTACAGTATAAGCTCTTCTTGCTCTTTACTAGCTAGTCTTTCTGAACACCAGGAGCCACAAACAGTAACTATACATATGCTGTTGTTGCTAGGTGCCGTTGAGTCACCTCCGACTCATAGCAACCACACATACAACAGAACGAAACACTGCCTGGTCCTGTGGCAGCCTCATGCTCCTTGCTGTACTTGGGCCCATCCTTGCAGTCACTGTGTTAATCCTTCTTGTTAAGGGCCTTCCCCTTTTTCATTAACTCTCCACTTTACCAAGTATGATATCCTTCTCCAGGAAATGGTTCCTTCTGAAAACATGACCAAAGTAGGTGAGACAAAGTTTGGTCATTCTCACTTCCAAGGAGCATTCCGGCTGCACTTCTTCCAGGACACATTTGTCAGTTCTTTTAGTACTCCATGGTACTCTAAGTATTCTTTGCCAACACCACAACTCAACAACATCAACTCTTCTTTGGTCTCCCTTACTCTTGTCCAGCTCTCATATGCATAAGAACCAAAAAAAAAAAAAAAAAAAAAGCTCACTGCTGACTGCTGTTGAGTCATTTCTGACCCATAGTGACTGTTCCTTGGGTTTCCAAGGTGGTGTCTCTATGGAAGTAGATTGTCCAATCTTCCTTCTAATGAGTGGCTGGTGGATTTGAACTGCTAGCCTTCTGATTAGCAGTCAAAAGCTAATCAGAAGAATCTATGCCACTAGAGAGATTGAAAACATCATGGCTTAGGTTGGACGCATCTTAGTTTCAAGGAGACATCTTTGTTCTTCAGCACTTGTAAGAGGTCTTTTGCAGCAGATTGACTCAAAGGAAAACATCATTTGATATCTTGACTGCTGCTTCCATTGGTGTTAATTATAGAACCAAGTAATATGAAGTCTTTGACAACTTCAATTTTTTCTCCATTTATCATGATGCTGTTTTTTGGTCCAAATGTGAGGATTTTTTGTTTTCTTTATATTGACATGTAATCCATATTGCAGACCACAGTCTTCAATCTTCATCAGTAAATACTTCAAGTCATCCTCACTTTCAGCAAGTAAAGTTGTGTTGTCTGTGTATTATAGGTTGTTAATGAGTCTTCTTCCAATCCTGATGCCACATTCTTCTTCATATAGTCCAGGTTCTTGGATAATTTGCTCAGCATACAGGTTGAATAAGTATGGTGAAAGGATTCTACCCTAATACACACCCTTCCTGATTTTAAAACAGGCATTATCTCCTTGTTCTGTTGAAATGACAGCCTCCTGATCTATGTACAGGTTCCTCATGAGTACAAGTGTTCTGGAATTCCCATTCTCCTCAATGTTATCCATAATTTGTTATGCTCCACAAAGTCAAATGATTTTTCATAGTCAATAAAACACAAGTAAATATCTTTCTGGTTTTCTTTGCTTTCAGGCAAGATCCATCTGACATCAGCAATGATATTCCTTATTCCATGTCCTCTTCTGAATCCAGCTTTCATTTCTGGAAGTTACCTGTCAATATATTGCTGCAACAATTTTTGAATTATCTTCAGTAAGATTTTACTTGCACACAATATTAATGATATTGTTTGATAATTTCCACATTCTGTGGGATCACCTATCTTTGGAATGGGTACAAATATGGATCTCTTCCAGTCAGTTGGCCAGGTAGCTGTCTTCCAAATCTCTTGGCATAGCCAAATGAGGGTCTCCAGCATGGCATCCACTTGTTGAAACATCTCATTGTGCATCCTGTCAAGTCCTGGAGCCTTGTTCTTCTCCAATTCTTTCAGTGCAGCTTCAACTTCTTCCTTCAGTACCATTGGTTCTTGATCATGTGCCACCTCTTGAAATGGATGAACACTGATCAATTCTTTTTGGTACAGTGACTCTGTGTATTCCTTCCATCTTCTGTTGATGCTTCCTGCATCATTCAATATTTTGCCCATAGAATCTTTCAATATTGCAACTCAAGGCTTAAATTTTTTTCCTCAGGTCTTTCAGCAAGAGAAATGCCAAGTGTATTCTTTCCTTTTGGTTTTCTGACTCCAGGTCTTTGCACATTTCATTATAGAATTTGACTTTGTCTGCTTGAGCTGCTCTTTGAAATCTTCTGTTCATCTCTTTTATCTTGTCATTTCTTCCATTTCCTTTAGCTATTCTCCACTCAAGGGCAAGTTTGAAAGTCTCTTCTGACATCCATTTTGGTCTTTTCTTCCCTTCCTGTCTTTTTAATGACCTTTTGTTTTCTTAATGGGTGATGTTCTTGATGTCATCCCACAATTCCTCTGGTTTTTGGTCATTGGTGTTCAATATATCAAACCTATTCTTTAGATGGTCTCTAAATTCAGGAGGGATATTACCAAGGTCATATTTTGGCTTTCACAGACTTGTTTCATTTGTCTTCAACTTCAAGTTGAACTTGCATATGAGCAGTTGATGGTCTGTTCTACAATCCTCTCCTGGCCTTGTATTGGCTGAAGATATTGAACTTTTCCATCACCTTTTGCCACAGATGTAGTCACTCTGATTTCTGTGTACTCTATCTGGTGAAGTCCACATGTATAGCTGCCATTTGTGTTGTTGAAAAAAGGTATTTGCAATGAAGAAGTCATTGGTCTTGCAAAATTCTATCACACATTCTCCGGTGTTGTATCTATCACCAAGGGCATATTTTCCAACACGTGGTGTTTCTTCTTTGCTTCCAACTTTTGAATTCCAATCACCAGTGATAATCAACACATCCTGATTGTTTGTTTGATCAATTTCAGTCTGCAGAAGTTGGTAAAAATCTTCAATTTCTTCATTTTTCACTTTGGTGATTGGTGCATTAATTTGAAAAATACTACTATTAACTGGTCTTCCTTGTAGGTGTATGGATATTATCTTATCACTGACAGCATTGTACTTCAGGATAGATCTTGAAACATTCTTTGTGATGATAAATGCCACACCTTTCCTCTTTAGTTTGTCATTCCCACGATAATAGATCATATGGTTGTTTAATTTAAAATGGCCCAAACTGTTCCATTTCAGCTCACTAGTGCCCAGGGTATCAATTTTTATGTGTTCCATTTCATTGTTGACAATTTCCAATTTTCCTAGATTCATACTTCATACACTCCTTGTTCGGATCATTAATGGATGTTTGCAGCTGTTTCTCCTCATTTTGAGTTGTGCCACATCAGCCATTGGAAGTCCTGAAAGCTTTACTCCATCCATATCATTAAGGTCATCTCTACTCTGAGCAGGCACCTCTTCCCTCATTGTATTTTGAGTGCCTCCCAACCTGAGGGGCTCATCTTCTGGTACTATATCGGACAATGTTTTAGGGTTATTCATAACATTTCTGAGAATATATTAGACAATGTTTCACTGCTATTCATAAGGTTTACATTAGCCAATACTCTGAGAAGTGGATGGCTTCTTCCTTCTTCCGAGTCTGTCTTAGTCTGCAAGCTTCACTGAAACCCGTCCACCATCAGTAAACCTGCTGGCATTTGCAAGACCAGTGGCGTAGCTTCCAACCTCATAGCAATACACAAGCCACCACAGGACGACAAACTGACAGACAAGTTCCTCTCCCTTAGTTGTTCCAAACCACTGCACTCACTTCCTGGCCTTCCTCAAAGTTGCTCCAAACCCCCCGTGCTCAACACTCCTTTCTGGTCCACCCTCTGAAGCTGCCTCCAAACACCCCCCAGCCTTGTTCACTTACACGTATATGACAGCTTTTTATAGGCTTCTCCATAAACTTCCCTTCATGTTCCTGCCTTAACAGTTGGACATTCATGTCCTTCCAGATTCCCTGCCAGCATCACCTTGTCTACACATGCCTGTGTTCCCAAAGAGCTAGTTAGTGACTTTATAAGGACTCTCAAAATTTTCCTTCTTCTTACTTGCCCAGTTTTTCCCACAGATGGCTAAGTTCCATTACTATTTATTATAATTTACATACTGTTGCTATTTCCAAAATTGAATTTTGACTCATAAAGATGATGTTGAGGCCCTTCACAATCTTATCTCTCCTTACTTTTCCAACTTCAGACATGATTATTTAGTCATGTTGACTTATTGTAATTATTTTTGTGGCTCCATTCATGATCTACCTATGATTCTGATAATGCTTTTCTTACTCCTTTGTGGTGGTCTCCCACATACTCTTCAAGATCAGATTAATATGCCACTTCCATGGTGACATCTAACCATCCTGGCTACTGATAGCTTTATTTATTCTGTCTAAATTCCATTTATGATTTGTATTTGTAATTTGCTTCTGAATCTTTTATATGCGATTTAATTAAATATCCCTCTCAACTTTTTTGTGGAGAAATTTTCTTAGTTACAATTATTCCAAAATAGTAGCACAGTGCTTGGCACATAGCCATTTCTCAATAATTTATTTGGGCCTAATGTACATTTAATTTTTAATCTCTTTAGATGAAGATACAAAACATGTATTTACAGTTACCAAATTTGATGACAATGTCTCCTTTTGAATTTAGTTATTTCATGTACATCATGGGATTCATAGTCTTTATTACAGGTCTTCCTATGTATGACTGATTTTCCATACTAGATTAATGTTAAATGAAGCACATTATATACACTGAAAAGGACTTTTTGAATTACTAAAGTATTCACAATGTATAGTGATATAAATATGTCTTATATAGCTTAGTTTAAATGTCTTGTTAAAGCTAGACAATTAACTTTCAGAAACTAAAAGCACAGGAAAACTGTAGCTGATTAAAACTTCTTAAATGTTTTATTCTGTTTTCCCTAAGGTAACAGCTACTCAGAAATTAAAATGATCCAGCTGTCAGGTTTTTGAGATCATCCATGGCTAGCACATATTCATCTCTGTAGAAGAGCTTTTTTAATGGATGGTTTTGTTTTCACATATAACTGGTAAACATTTATGATGCTTTAATTCCTATGCCTTCTTTAGGTAACAGATGCTGTCAATTGACCTTTGTTAACTACTTCACTACTTCACCAGGTGTGATTTTGTGGGAGGGCTGCTCAGATTTTATATTTTGGCTCAGCAGCTCCATAAATTTTTATTAAACCTGATCTGACAAAAATGCCCTTGATTATAGATATACTGATATGAGGCCAAAACAGATTTATTGATAATTAAATAAGAGAGGTGAAAAATAATTTTGGGATAGTGAGAAACAAACAGAACAAAGGGGAGAAAAAAAAATGGTGATGATCTCTTACATCAGTGGTTCCTAACCTATGGGCTTGTATTGCCTGGGGAGCCATGAGCTTAGTGCAAGTGATCTATAAATAAATCCAAGCGTTCATTAAGCATCATGTGTAGACTGAATGAATAACATTCCACATGTATATGTGAATTCATCAAAGTCTACCAATGCTCTGATTGATAGTATACAAATGAATTAAAATATGATTATGTTGCAATTATACATTTTCATAATGCATTGTCTCAACATACAATTGCTAATAGTAAAATTATTTTGTGCAAAATAAATCTTATTCAATATTGTGTTATTGTATTAAAACAGGTTGGAAAGTACAGCTTTATACAACTGAAATACATGTGGCATCTTTTCCATGGTTTGTTTAAATGCTTAATATCTTCATATCAGCTTCAAAGTGTACAATGAGAATTTAAGCAAGAAACTTTAAGTTTATAAACTCCTACTTAGAATCTTTACAACATTGTTCCTTAAAAATAATAAAAAAGAAAACTAATGCCAAAACACCTACAACATTCCCAAATTTGCCATAAAGAAAAATATTGAAGCATTTTATATAATCTATACTTAGATGTTAATGAACAACTAAACCCAAAAATAAAATAGAAGTTGCATTGTAGAATCCAAAAAAAAAAAATGAGATAGGCATTCTACAACATATTTTTAAAGCCTGGTTTTTGCCTCCCTTTATTACTTAATTTTTCAAAGTGGTTTGTCTTATCCCTGAATATCAAAGTGAAGGTCAAGCATTATGTATTTATTAAAATGTTCTTACCAAGTGAGCTAGAATTTTATCACATTTTATCACATTTCTTTTATCCTCAGAGAGTCTGGAGACTGTCAAAGAGAATCAAATGAGGCTCAATGTGGAATTTTGAATTCCATGTGCTAGGGTTTCCCAATTTTTTGATGGTGGCTATAATGTACATATTGCAATGAATTTAACCATAGTGCAATGACCTTCAATAATTATGTCCCTTAAATATTGTTTATCAAATAATGTTATTTATGAAAACAGAACTAACATGTTTTTGAGAAATGTCCTTATGCTGAAAGCAGACAGAAGGTGCTTAGGATCTTACTGGAACAGGGATCTCGACATCCACTCAGCAAATGGTCAGACCTCTATCTCCAAAGGTCAGTCAAGTCCCTGAAGAGTGAATCATGTCCCATCTCCATCTGCATTGGATTTCTCATTGCTTTCAATCCTTGGAATTCTCAATCCAGCAATTTGGCTTACCATAAGAGAAATAAATAAATGTACTAATTTATTTTTGTAAAACAATTTTAAAAGTGGCTTTAGAATAGTTAATAGGACCTTGGGCTCCTTTTTTTCAATTTCCCTTTACTACCTACTTCTTTCTCTCTGGTCAAGCAGTGGCTATGGGAAATGCACAGAAAGATATTTTACCCCAGCCATTGGGACCCATGCGAAGGCAACCTCCACTGAACCTTTCTTCATGGCACAGCTGCTACTTATCCTTCAGCTTCCAGACTCTCACCAAATGCTCCAGTATGTGACAAGAGATGTTGCTTCCCAAGTGTCCACCAAGGACTCAAATAATGCAAACAGTCAATTTTACAGAAATTAACTCTCTGTGGGATGAAATATAAAATGGAAAATAGGAGGTGAAAGAGAAATCAGAGATAGAAGAGAACCATGTGGATAGATCTGTCCTCCTTTCTTCCCCCTGGGCATTTTTTCAAGGTACAGTTATTGTTTGCACAGTTTCAAGGTGAGGAATGAGCACAACTGCTGAGATGTCTGTTCCTCTCCTTGAGGCTCTTTGTGAAGGATGTCCAGGGTAGTAATGATTGGCATTCTCTTATGTTGTCACTTTTCTTTTCTTGGTTCCCACAAGGCCCCCCAAACAGTTTTATTCTAACTGTCCAGGTCTTCCACCTCCTAAATAAAATATTACCACTTTAACCTTGCCTCAATCTCTGCCTTCTGGAGGTTCAGACTAAGACAGATGATATAATTTCCTGAGGGGTTAAAGAAGCAATACTCTGAGGCTGCTGAAGATTCCTTCTTTTTAGTAAGTTTGGTTCATGGGCAGCCTGATAGGAATAAAAATTTGTATGACTGCTTTGAAAAAAAAAAATAAAAGTAAAACAATCATTTGCCTGGAAATCTCTCTACTGAATGCATAGTCTAGAAAAGAAAAGGATGTATATAGGAAAAAGTGGTTATATTTTAAAATGCTTACTGCTGATTATTCAGATAAAACACAATCTGATGTCCAACAGATAAAGCCAATACCAATACTACATCCTCATGATTCCATTGTTATCAAATTCTTGAAAAGTCAACTTGGTAATACCAAAGAGCAAATCAGTGCTTGCCAGGGGCCAGGAGTGGGAAGTGGGTTTTGACTGCATCTTCCTGTTTTAACTATTGTATATAGTCATCACAACTCACTGAATTTCACAGTAAAAAACTGATGTGTTTTATTTGAAAGTATATGTTAATAAAGTTAATTTAAAAATGAGATATATTATTGCAGTTATTAGCATGGAATATCTTGGTAATTGGGAGCTGTGGTGACATAGTACCTAAGGTATTTGACTGCTAACCAGAAGGTTTATGGTTTAAACCCCATCTACTCCTTGGAAGGAAGATTGGGCAATCTACTTCTGTGGAGATTCTGCCTCGGAAACCCAAGGATTGCCCAGAGATGATACTTGGCAAAAATGGGGCATGATTCTTGAGGATGTGAATAGTCCTCAAACCAGTGTCTATTATGTGATTTTTTTTGTCCCCAGTGGGTAGAATGTATGGGTCCAGGAACCAAGGGGTAGAAGTAGCAATGATGATACTAATCATCCCACCTAATCAGACCCATTCTGGTAAATTACTTTTTTCAGACTCTAACTTTATGGTAAAAAGTGGTTCTTTTGACAATGTATCTGTTTTTTCAATTTCACATCTGTCATTATCTAACTGGCTTTTCCAAGTGCTATGTTTGTGAAGTAAATGTGTCTATTAAAGAGCACTACCCTGCAAACCAGAAGGATGGTGGTTCAAACCCACCAGCCACTCCTCGGAAGGAAGAGGGGGCAATTTACTTCCGTAGTGATACTGCCTCTGAAACCCAAGGAGGGGTTGCTATGAGTTGGGTCCGACTTGATGGCACATGGCAACAACAACAACTACACCCCTGTATTTTTAAAATTATTTAAGGATTCTATCACATAAGATTTATAAAATTTATGATCATGTAATTTTGTTTTTAATATTGGCAATTTAGTTTTCTCACGTAGAAAATAAAAGACTTGGACCTTAGCCAAAACCAAAAACCAAACACACTGCCCTCAAGTCAGATTTAAATAGGTCACTCATTGATTTATAAATCTAAATCCCAGAACTTTTCCAAACAATGAAGTTTTTGTCTACAGAAATATCAGAAATGTTATGCTTGCTCATACTTAGACAAGATAATGTTAAGGTATCTAGTATCATTTGTATCTAGTATTGGAATAAACTTTTCATAAGAAGACATTTAAAACTTACTGATAAAGTGATTATAACAGATTATATTTACTATGATGGCTGGCGGTTCAAACTCACCAGCCACTCCTCGGAAGGAAGGTTGGGCAATCCTACTTCCGTAGTGATACTGCCTCGGAAACCCAAGGAGCGGTCGCTATGAGTCAGGTTTGACTCGACGGCACATAACAACAACAACAACAAATGATGGTAAAAAATATATATGTAATTTTCACAGTCATTTAGTTTTAAAACAGTTCAATAAGTTTCATTTAATCTTAGAAGATAATTATCTCTGGGTTGAAGATAAATATAAAAAGCTTAAACTGTGAAAGAAACTTTAAGAAGCTTATTACCTGGATAAAGAAGAGAATTACAAAAATAAATTTTCTATACTATAATGTTCACCACTCATCTGTCAGTCTGTCATTCTACAGTGGCTTTCATGTTGCTGTGACACTGGAAGCTACGTCAGTGATATTTCAAATACCAACAGGCTCACCCCTGGTGGACAGATTTTAGTGGACCTTTCAGACTATGACAAACTAGGAAGAGGGATGAATAGCAGTGAAAATGGTATGACATAGTACCAGAAGATGAGCTTCTCAGGTTAGAAGACACTCAAAATGCAAACAAGGAAGCACTGTCTCCTCAATGTAGAGCTAACTTGAATGACATGGATAGACCAAAGTTTTCCAGACCTTCATTTGTTCATGTGCCATGACTCAAAATGAAACAACTATGAACATCCACTAATTAACAGAACATGGAATGTATGCAGTACAAATATAGGAAAACTGGAAGTTGTCAAAATGAAATGGAATACATAAAGACTGATAGGCTAGGCATTGGTGAGGTGGAAAGGACTGTTACTGCCATTTTGAATCAGAAGTCATATCGTCCTATGCCAGGAATGACAAATTGAAGAGGAATGACGTCATAGTCACCATCAAAAAGAACATTTTAAGACATGCCCTGAAGTATATACTGTCAGTGATAGGATATGCCTACAAGAAAGACCAATTAACCCTACTATTATTCAAATTTATACACCAACCACTAATACCAAAGATGAAGAAATTGAAGATCTGTACCAACTTTTACAGTCTGAAATTAACCAAACATGCAATTAAGATGTATTAATGATATTTGGTGATGCAAAAGTTGAAAACAAAGAAGCATCAGTAGGTGGAAAATATAATGGCTTTGGCAATAGAAATGATAGCGGAGATTGCCTGATAGAATTTTGAAAGACTAACAACTTATTCATTGCAAATACCTTTTTCAACAACAAAATGACTTCTAGACATGTAGAACTCTTCAGATGGAATGCACAGGAACAAACTGACTACATCTGTGGAAAGAGGCACTGGAGAAGCTCAATATCCAACAGTCAGAACAAGGATGATCAATTGCTCATATGCAAGTTTAAGTTGAAGATGAAGAAAATTAAAACAAGGCCACAAGAGCCAAAATATGACATTGAATACATCCTACCTGAATTTAGAGACCATCTGAAGAAAATATTTGATGTATTCAAAACCAATAACTGAAGACAAGACATGTTGTGGGATGACATCAAGGACATCATAAATGAAGAAAGCAAAAATAATTAATTAATTAATTAAAAATACAGGAAAGGAAGAGAAGACCAAAATGTATGTCAGAAGAGACTTTGAAACTACCTCTTGAATGGAGAGTAGCTAAAGCAAATGGAAGAATGAGAAAGTAAGAAGCTGAACAGAAGATTTCAAAGAATAACTCAGGAAGACAAAGTAAATTATTACAAAGAAGTGTTATTATAATTATATAATTATAATTATAATTACACCCAGAGTCAGAAAATCAAGAGGGATGAACATAGCTGGAATTTCTCAAGCTGGAAGAACTGAAGGAAAAATTCAAGCCTGCTTTTGCAATATTGAAGGATTCTATGGGCAAAATATATGAACCATCAAAAGAAGATAGAAAAAATACAGTGTCACTGTACAAAAAGAAATGGTTGATGGTCAATCATTCCAGGAGGTAGCATATTGATCAAGAACTGATTGGTCAAAACAGGAAGTCCTGGAAGAGATTCATATTTATACCAATTCCAAAGAAAGGTAACCCAATAAGATGCAGAAATTATACAACAATACAATACAATAAATATCACACACAAGTAAAATTTTGCTGAAAAAAATAAATAAAAAATTGCAGCAGCATATTCATATGGAATTATGATAAATTCAACTAAGATTCAGTAGAGGATGTGAGATGAGGGATATCGTTGGCAGATGATGGATATCCATGGGAGATGGATCTTGGCTGAAATCACAAGATACCAGAAAGATGTTTACCTTTTTTATTGACTACATCAATGCATTCTACTTTATGGATCATAATAAATTATGGAAAACATTTCAAACACTTTTACAGAACACTTAATTGTGCTCATAAGAAATGTGTACATAGACCAAGAGACAGTTGTTCTAACAGAATAAGGGGATATTGATGGTTTAAAATCAGGAACAGTGTATGTCAGAGTTATATCCTTCCGCCATACTTACTCAATCTGTGTGCTGAGCAAACAATCACAGAAGCTGGATTATAGGAAGAAGATCATGGTATTAGGAGCTGAGGAAAATTCATCAACAACCTTTGATATGCAGATGACACACTTTGCTTGCTGAAAATGATGAAGACATGAAGCATTTACTGATGAAGATCAAAGACTACAGCCTTCAGTATGGATTACATCTCAACATAAAGAAAACAAAAATCTCACAACCGGTCCAATAAACACATCATGATAAAAGAAGAGATGACTGAAGTTGTCAAGGATTTCATTTTATTTTCATTCACAATCAATGCCCATGGAAACAGCAGTGAAGGAATCAAATGATATATTGCATTGGACAAATCTGCTGCAAAAGACTTCAAAAAAAGTGTTAAAGAGAAAAGATGTTACTTTGAAGACTAAGGTATGCCAGACTTAAGTTACGGTGTTTTCAATATCCTTCTGTGCATGTGAGAGCTGGACAATGAATGCAGAAGACCACAGAAGACTTGATGCATTTGTACTGTGCTATTGGGAATGATATTGAATGTACCAAGGACTGTGAGAAGAACGAACAAATCTGTCTTGGAGGAAACAGCCAGAACGCTCCTTAGAAGTGGAAATTGGCACATTTTGTTTGGTCACGTTGGGAGGGATCAGTCCCTGAAGAAGAATATCTTCATGGTAAAGCAGAGGTTCAGCAAAAAAGGGGAAGATTCTCAGCAAAGTGGATTGGCACAGTGGCTCCAATGATAGGCTCAAGCACAGCAATGACAGTGAGGATGGTTTGGGACCAAGAAGTTTTTCACTTTATTATACATCAGGTTGCTTTGAGTCTGACTTGAAGGCACCTAACAACAATTCTGTTAGCATAGTGCCTAAGGCACTTGACTGCTAATCAGAAGGCTGGAGGTTCAAACTCACCAGCCACTCCTCGGAAGGAAGATTGGGCAATCTACTTCCGTAGTGATACTGCCTCAGAAACCCAAGGAAGGGTGTCTATGAGTTGGGTCCGACTCAATGACAAACAATGACAACAACAACTATCCCTATACAAATATGAATAGATATGATATATCTGTCCATGTCTTCACGTAACATGTAAGTTATTTACATAAATTCCCCTAGTCCCCATGAGTATAAACTCCATCCATGAAAATGATTTAAAACAACATTAATATAAGCCACCTAGGCTAGGAAATGTTTTAGGACACTTATTAAAAATTTATATCTAGGCATTGCTTTATGACCCTGTGTATGTATTGGAGGTACTGGATCAGATCAGATACCAATGTGATATAATCAGATCAAGGCATCCTCTCATTTGCAAACAACATGAATCATGTGCGGTCTTGTTATACATATTGGGACCTGAGATTCTGTCGGATAAGTATCATAATTTACACAATAATTGTGTCCATGCTAACGCTGATTTTTGAGGTAAATTTTCCTTTTGGTTTCATCCTATGTTTAGCTGTGTGTATCCATTTTTTGTTTATTTAAAGGAGAGGTTTTTGCCTTCATTCCATTGACTAAAGGACATGTTGCATTGTACTATTGATTTCAGTTTAATTAAGTGCCAACTATATGTAAAATATAGATCACAAAAGAGATTTAAGACCAAGATTTCAAAGAGCTATACATTTATTGTGAGGATGACAAATCCATTTCAATTATTACTTCAATCAAATGTGAGTTAACCACTTCCTGTACATGAGGCACCCTGCTGTTGCTGGGCTGCAGCCCTGAGCAAGGTGCATACAGACCATCCCAGATAGAGCTTGAAAGCTAGCTAATAGCCATATGGTCAATAAATAACTGTCATGAAGTAGTTCATCTGCTCACATACTTTTTATTATTCAATTTGTCATAACTCCCTTATATACAAGGAGTGTCTTTTTTTTTTTTTTTTTTTTGGTGGGTGGGTTACTTGCCAGATATTTTTAAGACTCTAGGAGCTAATAAGTGACCCCCTTAAAGGACCAGATCTGGCCACCATCCTCATTAGGTCAGGGCACTCTACTCCAGCCCCTGTTCTCTAGAGATGTTGCTACTGACTGAGTCCCTTGCATGTGCCCCAGTCATATGTACAATCCCATCGAAGTTGTTCAAGACAATAGGCATGAGACACTTCAGTTCTCTCTAAATGCTATGATAGAATACTTGACCTAGTAATTTGCTTCCAATTTCAACATCATCTTCTTTCCTAATAGGCTCAAGTCATAACTAGAGTAAGCACCATGCCTCACATGAAAAATAGAGCACAGTGCACTCCTCAAACAACCCAATCATTATACAAACAATTTTTTTTTCTCAATTATCTTCTGGGAAATCATTTCTCTTTCCCCTTACAGATATCAGGAAGGGTGAGAATAGATTCTATTGGGGATATTTAAGAGAAGACTTAAAAACTCAATCTACATGGGTTCTGTAGTTCATGGAGTTGCCATGAGTTGCAACCAGTTGCCAAAAGGGCAGGGAGGCCACATCTTCTGACCTCATCTAACCCCACAAGAGGAAGACAGAATCACCATCAGTAGCCCAAGGCCTATCCCTGCAAGGCCAGACATGCTGCCTCCCTCCAGCTCTTTCACCAACCCTGACACCAACTGTTCCTGCAGCACCCACCACCTAGAGAGGTGGTTCGATAAATCACTGCAGTGGCCACACAGAACTCACAGATTATAGGATTTATTAGGGAAACACCAGGCTACAATTCAAGTTCGGGAAAAACACTCAGTCTCTCTCAGCCTGCCGTCTCTCAGCCAACAGTCTCTCTCAGTCTCTATCTCAGCTGTGCATGTCTCTTGGTGTGTCTCCCCCAGCAGTGTGTGTCTCTCAGTGTCTCTTTCTCAGCAGCTCATGTCTCTCAGGAGGATGTTTCTCTCAGCAACATATCTTCTTCAGCCAGCAGTCAGAGAGACATTTTCTGCCTCTAAGAGGCCTCCTTTTGAGCCTGGTAGCATGGCCAAACTAACCAATCATGACATCAGAATTCTAAGCATCTGAGAGAGAGTGAACTTCCCAGAACATTGCTTTGTGCCACTCGCAAAAGAAATACCCCAGCTGGATAACTTTAACACTCAGGTGCTCCTCAGTTGCTCACGGCAAATTCCACCACGGAGTTTCCAAAGACTTATGGCTAGAAAAGCCATACCAGGTAGTTTACTACACTGCACCAGCTCAATGACACCTAGCAACACACACACACACACACACACACACACACATAAGCATACTCTTCAATTCTTCAATACAGAACAATTTTGATCTTTGAAATTACTTTCTTACATCACCTAATAATTTTTGAGTCTGTAAAAAAAAAATTGCTGTGTAGTTGACTCCAACTCTTAGCAACACTAAAGGACAGAGAAGGGTGCCCTTTTGGTTAACAGTTTAACACTTAACCATTGCACCACCAGCATTTCTTTTTGAATCCCTACAGAGGATCATATGATATATAATATGCTATGAATATAAGATGATGGGAAAAAAAATAAAGATAATTCTTTTACTAATAAAATAGTCTGTTGAGGTATGTATTAAACTACACATAAAATAACTATTACATGTGCTATGAAATAAAATATTCAGGGTTCCATGTCAGTCTGTAGGAATGTACATGATCTAGCTTGAGGGAGTATTGAGGGAAAGTTCACTGAGAAAATGGTATTTGAATAGAGATCTGAGGGTTTGTTGTCATGTGGCATCAAGTCAGCTCCAACTCATAGGGTGAAACACTACCCAGTCTTAAGCCACCATCACAATACTTGCCATATTCCAGCCCATCTTTGCTACCACTGTGTCAACCCATCTCATTGAGAGTTTTTTCCCTTTTTTGCTGACCCTCCCCTTTACCGAGTATGATATCCTTCTCCAGGGAATGGTTCCTCTGACAACATGACCAAAGTAGGTGAGACGAAGTCTGGCTATTCTCATTTTCAAGGAGCATTCTGGCTGCACTTCTTCCGGGACAGATTTGTTCATTCTTCTGAAGTCCATGGTACTTTCAGTATACTTTGTCAACACCACAGCTCAAAAGCATCACTTCTTCGGTCTTCTTTATTCATTGTCCAGGTTTCACATGGTGACTGAAAATACCATGGCTTAGGTTAGGTGCACCTTAGTCTTCAAGGTGACATCTTTGCCCTTCAGCACTTGAAAGAGGTCTTTTGCAACAGATTTACCCAATGCAATGTGTCATCTGATGTCTTGACTGCTGCTTCCATTGGTGTTGACTGTGGAACCAAGTAATATGAAATCTTTGACAACTTCAAGCTTTTCTCCATTTATCGTGATTCTCCATTTATCCAGCTGCTTATTGACCTAGTGGTGAGGATTTTTTTTTTCTTTATGTTGAAGTATAATCCATATAGCAGACTATAGTCTTTAAACTTCATCAGTAAGTGCTTCAAGTCATCTTCACTATCAGCAAGCAAGGTTGTGTCATGTGTATATTGCAGGTTGTTAATGAGTCTTCCTTCAATCCTGATGCCATGTTCTTCTTCATATAGACCAGCTTCTCAGATTATTTGCTCAGTATACAGACTGAATAAGTATAGTGAAAGAATACAACTCTGACACACTCCCTACTTGATTTTAAACCACACAGTATCACCTTGTTCTGTTTGAAAAACAGCCTCCTGTCCACGTACAGGTTCCTTATGAGTACAATTAAGTGCTCTGGAATCCCCATTCTTCTCAATGCTATCCCCAATTTGTTACAATCCACATAATTGAATGCTTTTGCATAGTCAATAAAACATGAGGAAACCACTATCTGGTATTCTTTGTTTCAGCTAAGATCCATCTGACATCAGCAATGATATCCCTCATTTCACAGCCTTTTCTGAATCCAGCTTGCATTTCTGGAAGTTCCTTGTCAATATACTGCTGCAACTGTTTTTGGATTCTCTTCAGTAAGATTTTACTTGCATGTGATATTAATGATATTGTTTGATAATTTCCACATTCTGTGGGATCACTTTTCTTTGGAACGAGTACAAATATGGATCTCTTCCAGTCAGTTTGCCAGGTAGCAATCTTCCAAATTTCTTGACATAGATTAGTAAATGCCTCTAGCATGGTATCCGTTTGTTGAAACATCTCAGTGGGTATTCTGTCAATTCCTGGAGGCTTGTTCTTTGCCAATTCCTTCAGTGCAGCTTCAACTTCTTCCTTCAATACCATTCGTCCTTGATTATATGCCATCTCTTGAAATGGATGTACATAGACTAATTCTTTTTGGTACAGTGATAGTGTATTCCTTCCATCTTCTCTTGATATTTCTTGCAGCATTTAATATTTTGTCGATAGAATCTTTCAATATTGTAACTCGAGGCTTGAATTTTTTCTTCAGTTCTTTCAGCTTGATAAATGCTGAGTGTATTGTTCCCTTTTGCTTTTCTAACTCCAAGTCTTCACACATTTCATTGCAATAATTGACTATATCTTTTCTAGCTGCTCCTTTCACTAGGGTGTGGCTCTGTATTAAGACTGGGGCCTGAGGTAGGCAGGCACAGGACTTGGAGGCTGCTTTTCACTTGGCTGTGGCTCTTTATTAAGGTAGGACCAGTGGTCGATGGGCAAGAGACTTGAAGGCTGCTTTTCTCTTGGGTGTGGCTCTATATTAAGGTCAGAGCCTGAGGTAGGCAGGCCGGGGGCTTGGAGGCTGTTTTTGCTTGGTTGTGGCTCTAGAATAAGGCAGGGGTGTGAGGTAGATGGGCAAGACTCTTAGAGGCTGATTTTCACTTGGGGGTGGCTTTATATTAAGGCTGGGGTCTGAGGGAAGCAGGCCCAGGGCTTGGAGGCTGCTTTTGCTTGGATGTGGCTCTACATCAAGGTTGGGGCCTGAGGTAAGCAGGAAGGGGGCTTGGAGCCTGCTTTTCATTTGGTTGTGGCTCTTTATTAAGGCAGTGGCCTGATGAAGGCAGGTGCAGAGGGCTTAGGAACAACAAAGATAGACAAACTTGTCTGCCAGTTTGTCATTCTGTGGTGGCTTTCATGTTGCTGTGAAGCTGGAGGCTATGCCGCAGTGTTGCAAAATGCCAAGGGTTACCCATGGTGGAGAAGTTTCAGTGGAGCTTCCAGGCTTAGACAGACTTGGAAGAAGGAAGAGGCCATCCACTTTTCAAAGAACTGGCCAATGAAACAAGGAAGTCACTGGTATTTGGAAAATATGGCCCTGGAGATAGAAATAATGCTGGATATCTCATGATAGAATTTTACAAGACTGACTTATTCATTGCAAATACCGTTTTTTCAACAACATAAGCTACAGATATACACATGGACCTCACCAGATAGACTACATAAGAATCAGACTGACTGCATCTGTGGCAAGAGACAATAAAGAAGCTCAATATCTTTGCCCAGAACAAGGCCAGGAGCTGACTGTGGGAAAGACCATCAACTGCTCATGTGCAAGTTCAAGTTGAAGTTGAAGACAAAACAAGTCCATGAAAGTAAAAATATGACTTTGTTAATATCCCTCCTGAATTTAGAGACCATTTAAAGAATAGATTTAATGCATTGAACAGTAATGACTGAAAAAGAGAGGAATTGTGGGATCACATCAAGAACATTATCCATAAAGAAGGCAAGAGGTCATTAAAAAGAGAAGAAGAAAAGACCAAAATAAATGTCAGAAGAGACTCTGAACCTTGCCTTGAGCAGAGAGTAGCTAATGGAAATGGAAGAAATGACAAGATAAAAGAGCTGAACAGAAGATTTCAAAGAGCAGCTCAAGCAGACAAAGCCAATTACTACAAAGACCTGGAGTTAGAGGACAAAAAGGGAAGAAAATGCTCAGCATTTCTCAAGCTGAAAGAAAAGAAGAAAAAAAAAAAATAATCCTTGAGTTGAAATAGTGAAAGATTCTATGGGTAAAATATTGAATGATGCAGGAAGCGTTAAAAGAAGATGGAAGGAATACACACAGTCGCTGTATTAAAAAGAATTGGTTGATGTCTATACATTTCAGGAGGTGGCATATGATCAAGAATCAATGGCATTGAAGGAAGAAGTTGAAGCTGCACTGAAGGAATTGGCAAAGAGCAAGGCTCCAGGAATTGAAAGAATTTCCATTGAGATATTTCAACAAACAGGTTCCCCATTGGAGGCATTCACTTGGATACACCAAGAGATTTGGTAGATGGCTACCTGGCCAACTGACTGGAAGAGATCCCTATTTTGACCCATTCCAAAGAAAGGTGACCCCACAGAATGTGGAAATCATTGAACAATATCATTAATATTGCATGCAAGTAAAATCTTTCTGAAGAGAATTCAAAAACAGTTGCAGCAGTATATTGACAGAGAACTTCCAGAAATGCAAGCTGGATTCAGAAGAGGCTGTGGAATGAGGGATATCATTGCTGATGTCAGATGGATCTTGGCTGAAAACAAAAATATACCAGATAGTGATTTGCTTGTGCTTTATTAACTATGCAAAAGCATTCAATTGTGTGGATCATGCAAATTATGGATAACATTGAGAAAAATGGGATTTCCAGAACACTTAATTGTACTCATTAGGCACCTGTGGGAGCTCTGGTAGCATAGTGGCTAAGACACTTGCCTGCTAACCAGACGGCTGGCAGTTCAAACCCGCCAGCCACTCCTCGGAAGGAAGGTTGGGCAATCCTACTTCTGTAGTGATACTGCCTCAGAAACCCAAGGAGGGGTCGCTATGAGTCAGGTTTGACTCGACGGCACATAACAACAACAACAACAACAGGCACCTGTACATAGACCAGGAAGCTGTTGTTCAAACAGAACAAGGGGATACTTCATGGCTCAAAATCAAGAAGGGGGTGCATCAAGGTTGTATCCTTTCACCATACTTATTCAATTTGTATGCTGAAAATATAACCCGAGAAGCTGGATTATATGAAGAAGAACTTGGCATCAGGATTGGAGGAAGACTCATTAACAACCTGAGATATGGCAGATGACACAACTTTGCTTGTTGAAAGTGAGGATGACTTGAAGCACTTACTGATAAAGATTAAAGACTACAGTCTGCTGTATGTATTACTCCTCAATAAAAATAAAACAAAAATCCTTACAACCGGTTCAATAAACAGCTTCGTGGTTGATGGAGAAAAGATTGAAATTGTCGAGAATTTCATATTATTTGGTTCTACAATCAACACCAATGCAAGCAGCAATCAAGACAGATGACACATTGCATTGGGCAAATCTGTTGCAAAAGACCTCTTCCAACTGATGAGGAGAAAGGATGCTTCCTTGAATACTAAGGTGCACCTAATCCAAGCCATGGATTAGGCTCTTATGCATGTTAGAGCTAGACAATGAATAAGGAAGATTGAAGAAGGGTTGACGTTTTTGAGTTGTGGTGTTGGAGAACAATGTTAAGAGTGCCATGGTCTGCTAAAAGGCTAATAAATCTGTCCTGAAGGAAGTGCAGCCAGAATGCTGCTTGAAAGCGAGAACTGCCAAACTTCATCTCACCTACTTTAGTCATGTTGTAAGAAGGGACCATTCCCTGGAGAAGGATATCATGCTTGGTAAAGTGGAGGGTCAATGAAGAAGTGGAAGGGTCTCAATGGACCTTTAGCTCATTTATCTTGCCATTTCTTCCATTTGCTGTAGCTACTCTCCTTTCAAGAGTAAGTTTTAGTGTCTCTCCTGATATCCATTTTGGTCTTTTATTCATTTCCTGGCCTTTTAATGAGTTTTTGCTTGCTTCATGTATGAAGTTCTTGATGTCATCCCACAATTCCTCTGGATTTTGGTCATTGGTGTTCAGTGCATCAACTCTATTCTTTAAATGGCCTCTAAACTTAGGTGAGATATAATCAAGGTCCTATTTTGGCTTTTGTGGACTTGTTTTAATTGTCTTCAGGTTCAGCTTGAACTTACACATGAGCAGTTGATGATCTGTTCCACCGTCAGCTCCTGCTTTGTTTTGTCTGAATATATTGAGCTTCTCCATCATCTCTTTCCACAGATGTAGTCAATCTGATTCCTGTGTATTCCATCAGGTGAAGTCCACGTGTATAGTGAGCATTTATGTTGTTGAGCAAAAATATTTTCTATGAATAAGTAGTTGATCTTGCAAAATTCTATCTTGCAATCACCAGTGTCATTTATATCACTAAGGGCATATTTTCCAACTACTGATGAAGAAACTTTGTTTTCAACCTTTGCATTCCAAACACCAGTGATAATCAACACATCTTGATTGCACGGTTGGTCAATTTGAGACCACAGATGTTGGTCAAAACTTCAATTTCCTTGTCTTTGGCTTTGGTGGTTGGTGCATAAATTTGAAGAATAACAGTATCAACTGGTCTTCCTTGTAGGTGTATGGATATTATCCTATCACTGACAGTGTTGTGCTTCAGGATAGATCTTGAAACATTCTTTGTGACAATGAATGCCATGCCATTCCTCTTCAATTGTTCATTCCCAGCATAGTGATCATATGGTTGTCTGATTCAAAATGGCCAAAACCAGACCATTTCAGCTCACTAATGCCTGAGATACCAAGTTTATGTGTTCCCTTTCATTTTGACAACTTGTTATTTTCCTAGATTCATAATTTTTATATTCCATGTTCTGATTATCAATGGTTGTTTACAGTTGATTCTTCCCATTTTGAGGTATGCCACATCAGCAAATGGAGGTATTGAAAACTTTGCTCCTTCCACATCAAGGTCAACTCTACTTTAGGGGGCAGCCCTTCCACTCTCTTATTTTGAGTGCCTTCCAACCTGAGGGGTTCACCTTCTGGAACTATATCAGAAAATGTTTCAGGGCTATTCACAAAATTTTCCACTCATATATCAGACAATGTTTCACTGCTATTCATAAAGTTTTCATTGGTCAATTCTTTGAGAACTGGACAGCCCTGTCCTTCTCCCACGTCTGTTAGTCTAAAAGCTTTGCTGAAACTTATCCACCATGGGTGACCCTGCTGGTATTTGGAATACCAGTGGCATAGCCTCCAGCCTCACAGCAACATGCAAGACACCACAGTTCAACAAGCTGACAGGCAAGAGGTAGATCTGAAGGGTTAGTGGTATTTAACTAGGCAAGGAGACGGAGCCTTTTCAACAAAGACATGAAAAATCTCAGGGGTGTAAGAAGCACAGATATTTTGTGGAACTCAAAGAAAAGTACAAGTACATGGCAGAGGTGGATGTGAGGTGAAGGCAGCATGATATTATCCAATAAGCAAGGTAGTTATTGTTGTTGTTGTTGTGTGCCATCGAGTGGGACCCGACTCATAGCATGGGCTTATTTGTGCTTACTTAATAATTTGTAGTGAAGAATGTCACATATTTCCACCACATTCAAGATTCTGCTTATAGACATGGCGGGCATCTCTCTCTCTCTCTCTCTCTCTCTCTCTCTCTCAATGCCACAGCCTCTTCCTACATATCAGCGCCTTTTTTGAAACTTAGAATCTCTGACAGAGGCGGAGTTCCCAGTAAGCTAGTTAAGCACAACAGCTTCACATGTTTTTCACTACAGCACTTTCTAATCTGTAGTGAACAGTTGCACCTGGTGAAAAACAGGTGAAGCTATTCACTACAGATTAGTGAGTAAGCCTAAGGAAGCCCACACTTACATTGTTTATTGGGTAAGCCGCCCATGAATGAAGTTATACAGGGAAGAAGGAGCCAAACTATGACTAGGGCTGCATTCAGTCTACTGAATGCTGCTGTTAGTTGCCCATGAGTCTGCAACTCAAAGTGATTTTGTGTAAAATAGTATAAAATGTTGCTAACTTTGCACCATAATCATGGTCATCGGTTTGCTTGAGATTATTGTTGCAGTCTATGTCATTGAGATTTCCCTTTGTTTTCACTGACCTTTTATTATACCAAAAATGATATACTTTTCTAGTTATTCATCTTTTCTGATAATATTTCCAAAGTCGTCTTATCCTTGCTTCTAATGAATTTTCTGATTTACTTGGTGTTTTGGCAGTTCATGGTGTATTTAGTCTTCTTTGCCAACCACAGTTCAAATGCATAAATTCTTCTTCTGTCTTCCTTTTACAATATTCAACTTTCAAATACACATGAGGACACTGAAAAGATCATTTCTTGGGTGCACTTTACTTATCAAAATGACATCTTTGCTTTATAAAACTTCCAATGTTATCTTTTTTCTTGACTGCTTCTACCATGGACATTGATTGTTGATCAAAGGAGAATGAAACTGTTTCAATTTCATGGCTTTAATTTCATGTTTTTTTTTTTTTTTTTAACATGATGTTTTTTATTGGCACAATTGTGAGGAATTTAAATTTCTTTCCATTCAGGGGTAATATGTACTGAAAATGGTAGTCTTTGACTTTCATCAAGAGGTTATTCAAGTTGTCTGCTTTTTGAGAAGCAAGGTTCTATCATCTATATATTGCACTTTGTTAATGAATATTCCTCCAATCTGATGCCACACTCTTCTTTATATAATCCAGTACCTCAAATGACCTGTTCAGGATGCAGATTGAATAAGTAAGGCAAAAGGATACAACACTGTCACACACTTTTCCAATTTTGAACCATACACTATTTCCTTGTTGTGTTTGAATGACTGCCTCTTGATCTATTTACAGGTTCCTCATGAGTACAAATCTATCTTGGAAGAATTGCACCCAGGAATGATCCCTAGAAGCGAGAATGGCCAGACATCATCTTACCTACTTTGGCCATGCTGTCAGAAGACATCAGTCCCTGGAAAAGGATATCATGCTTGGTAAAGTAGAGGATCAACAAAAAAGGGGAAAACCTTCCATGAAATGGATTACGACAGTAACTGCAATGATAGGCTCAGGAATAGCAAGGATTGTGATGGTGCAGGAGCCAGCAGTGTTTCACTCTATTGTACACTGGCTCACTACGAGTTGGAGCAAATTGGATGGCACTTAACAACATACAGTTTCTAATTTACCTTCATCCTTTGACCATTTTATCCATGCACGTGCATAAGGCCTCTGGTCTCTGGCTGTGCCAGACCAACAAAACCATGACTCCTTGTCAATCACGATCTGAGATTACTTTGCCAGGCCTTGGCCCCAAGCCACTCTACGTGTAGTTTTTGACTAATAGAGACTCCTTCTTGAGTTTCCATGGCGGTATCTCTGCAGAAGTAGATTGTTCAATCTCCCTTCCATCTCTGTTTATTATTCTTATGGAAATCAATCTATCTTTCTCCCTTACCTGCTACATAGTCTTTTCCTTTGGAAATTGCTGGACGTGTGGGTCACTCAGAATCCAAACCTAGTTTGTCTCTTTAATCTCTACCACTACAGATATCAATAATCAAAGGAATCATCCAGAAATTTAAAAAAAAAAAAAAAAAAAATCTCATCCATCCCTTGTTTGTCCTTTTTTTCTCCCCAAACCCCATGTTTTGATAAATCAGAAGTCATTGCATTAGATATTACTTCTGTTGACACCAATTTGTAAATCAGTGTCAAACCAGACCAAGGAAATGTCAGCTTCTCTTACCTGGTCAGTTCAGACCCCAGGTGCCAGTGAAGCCATTTCCTTGTCATCCCTTTCACTTCAGGGCCATGCCAGTGGGTACCAGTCCCTTCTCTATTTCTTGGGTCTAATAATCTAATGGACTCACAAGCTGCAGGGAAAGGGCTATCTTTATCTAGAAGGAAAAAGGAATATAAACACTAAGGAGAAGTCTGGGAGGAGTTTCAGCACAAAGTTTCCATGTCATCAGGAGACATACTTACTCTTCTGAGAGCAAAATATTCCCTCTCTCTAACCTGGAAACACCAGTAAGCCCCTGTCTTCCAAAAACATTTATTGACCTCATCATATGGCCATGATAGATTAATTCATGCCTCCTGAGGCTTAGTTAGCATTAGAACACAAGGTGTCCCTTCTTGGTCAGGTCAAACTCTACTCATTGGCTTCACATCTGGGCCTGCTCTCAGGAACCAGGACCAAAGGTGTAATTGTTTACTGCAAGGGGTTCCACACCTCAAAGAAACATACTACTTAATTTCAGGATTTGCTATAAAGCTAAAGTGATTAAAACAGTGAGGTACTAGTGAAAGGATAGACACAAAGATAAATAGAATAAGACACCTAGAAATAGAACCAAATATATATGGTTATGACTTTTGACAAAGAAAAAAATATAATTTAATAGTATAGTATAGTGACAGTCTCTTCAATAAATGGGCAAGAAAAAATTGTCATGTTTCTTTAAAAAAAAAAAAAAAAGCACCTTTAACCTAGAATCATATTTTATCCCTTATAGAAGAATTATCTCAAAATACATCAAGATCTTAGGTAGAAACTAGGTAGAAAATCTATGAAAACTTCTGGAAGAAAACGTAATGATAATAAAACAGAATATTAGACATAGAGCTAAATTCTTCATGACCTTGAATCAGGAAAAGAGTTTATACATATTTGACACTGAAAGTACCAAGTACATGTCCTGAATATCTTTATATCAAAGAAATCGAATACCTAGTTTAAAATTTCCCAACCCATAAAATGCTGGTTGAAATTTCTTCCCTGTCAAATGTTTGTAAATTATGCAAACATTTAAGAAAGAGATCATAGTGATTCAATGAAAACTACTGTAGAAAAATAGGCATATGGAATCCATCCCCATGCATTTTTTGGGGCAATATTACTTACTACCAAAATTAGAGGCAAAGACATTTGCAAAAAAGGAACCAACAGATAAAAATCTCTCCATATTCTTGGATGGAAGAACTATAAACAGAAGATATCACTTATCCATATGGTCACTAGTAAATTTAATTTTGTGATGCAATGGTTAAAGGCTCTGCTATTAACCAAAAGGTCAGTGGTTTGAACCTACCAGCTGCTGCATAAGAGAAACATGTGGCAGTCTGCTTCTGGGAAGATTTACAGCCTTGGAAACCCCATGCAGCAGTTCTACTCTGTCCTATAGGGTTTTTCTGAGTCAGAATCAACAAGACAGCAATCAGTTTGATTATTTTTTTTAAATAGCCATAATCATTCAGCAAGTGCTTGATAATTTTCTTCTTTAGTAAATCATTTAGGGTAGAAAGAACCATAATTGTATTTTTGTTATATAATATATAACCACTCTCAAAAAATAAAATCATTTAAAATAAAATTAAATAACTCATTGAGTTTGTGAAGTGATGCTTAATATGTATATTGTGACTCTTTTTTACCTTTTCTTGTTTTTTTGTGTGTGTTTATCTGTATAGCCTAGTGGTTGGTGTTAACAGCAATGCGGTATTGTGGACACATTGGTTGATATTAGCATCTGTCATCTGTCTCTTATGTGACTCTTATAAACTATTCTTGAGTTTTGTCTTGATCTAATCACAAAGCCAATCATTTATTATAGAACTAACATAGTTGGAGAATCTCTTATTTCAGAACATTTCCTTCATTGCCTTTAGGCAAGCTGCCTACAAATCCAGTCTCCCCTGCTGAGGTGGGTCTGTGGTCCTTGGCAAGTGCCCTTATAGTAACAGCTGGTACTGGATTTTAATTAGGGGACTTTTTTAGGATCCCAAAGCTGCTTTGTCTAAAGACAAACATAGCAGACAACTTAGCATTTATTTAGAAATACATTTTAATGCAAATAGTTCAGAAAAAAAATTTTACACTCAGCCAAAATGAAGAAAAACATCCTAAATAAATTTCAACAGGGCTTTATTAGAAATAGTATTGAATTACCTACCTTCTTTAACTTTCCATTTCATTTTGTGACTTGAAAGTTATAAAATGTACTGGTGTTTTAAATTGTCTTGGTAACTTGGCAGAGATATTGTCTCTGCTTCAGAGGGAGTAAAAGAGGTTTCTTTTTCTTTTTCTTTTTTTTTTTTTAAGTAATAATGGATATTGTTGTCTGATAAGATTATGAATTGCTAGCTGGATAAAAGTATTTATTGTGAATCTTAAAGCTTGTAACACAGACAAAAATCTAAAGGTTTTACAATGTATTTCCTATATGATTAGCTTTGCTTTTCTTATAATCCAACTCTCCAACTCATTGATAATAATGGAAGTGTTCATCATACCACACAGAAAGTTAGAGTTTTCTTTAAACTCAAGATGCACATAAAACCTGTTATTTTACTTTGTCATTGTTATTTAAAGGCTAATTATAGCAGATCTTGCTGGCAGCGTTCTATTATAACTACAGTTTTTCAGGAGTTTATGACTCAATGGTTTTAATTCACATAGCAACAAAACAGCATACACAATTGTCAGCCTGTATTTAATTTTTTTAAAAGAAATTAAATGGGTCAAGTTATATTTCAACATAGTACAAAATTAATGAATATATAAATAAATACATATTTTTTAAGATGTATTTTTTTAAATAAAATAAGTTCATTTTTAAAATATGAATATTTTCTGGACTTACATTTAGACTTTAATTGCAATTCTACTTAACTAAATTTTAAATTACCATAATTACTATGTTTATTAATGGTAATTCTAAAAATACTACTTTGCACAGTATTATACCTCTAACATTATGTTTAAAAGGGCATTAGTTAGACAAGAGAAGAATCTCTTTCCATCAGGAATACTTGAGATTTTTATAGAAAGGGCTACCAAAAAAAGTAAAGGTAACTTGTAATTGAATAAATTTAAATATTACTTAAATATATTAGCTCTGGTGATGTACTGCCTAAGGCATTTGACTGCTAACCAAAAGGCTGGCGGTTCAAACCCACCAGCCACTCTTCGGAAGGCAGGTTGGGCAATCTACTTCCATAGTGATACTGCTTGGAAACCCAAGGAGGGATCGCTATGAGTGGCATCCAACTCAATGTCAGTAAGTTTGGTGTTTGGGGTTAAATATATTGAAAGCGTAGTATATAAATTCTTTTTAAAAATCATGTTTTCTGATGTGTGAAAAAATAAAATTCCCATTCACTGATTCAATATTTTCTATTTTGCCCATGCCCTTTCTGTCATATGACATAGGCATAGAAATTAAATTTATTTCTGTAATGTATAAATGTGGCAGAAAAATTAAGAAAAATATAGATCCTCATTATTATGACATAGAATGTGGTGTAATGTATCTGGCTGAAGCAGAGTGCATAGGATAGTATTTGCTGAAAATACAAGAGATATTAATCCAATCTCACGTCCATTGTTCTCATGATGGCATAAAGACAGGCCTACATAGTACAGATATACTTGTAAGTCCCATATATGTGGAAATTCCTATAAATAAATAAAGACATGAAATAAAATATGTCACTACAGACTCTTGCAGTCGTCAAAAGGATAATAAGTGTGGTTCGAACTCACCACCCACCCCACCAAGGAAAGACGAGGCAGTCTGCTTCCGTAAAGATTCCTAACACTGGGAACTTTATGGGGCAGTTCTACTCTGTTCTATAGGGTTGTTATGAGTTGGCATCAACTGTATAGCAGTGAGTTTGGATTTTTATGAACAACTCTACATATATAAATTTGACAATTTAAATGAAGTAGAAAAGCACAAACTAATAACTCATCCAATATGAAATAAATAATTTTGCAGCCCTATTGACTAAGGCACTTGCCTGCTCACCAGAAGGCTGGCAGTTCAAACCCACCAGCCACTCCTCGGAAGGAAAGTTGGGCAATCCTACTTCCGTAGTGATACTGCCTCGGAAACCCAAGGAGGGGTCGCTATGAGTCAGGGCTGACCTGACGGCACATAACAACAACAACAATAAATATTAAGACATTTAATTGTTAATTTACCAACCACGTACCAAAAAAAGAAAATGTGGTCCAGATGACTCACTTGAGAATTCCATCAAGATTTTAAATAGGAATTAGCACCAGTTCCATACAATCTCTTCCAGAAAATAGAACAAAAGTAAGCCTTTCTTACGCATTCTATGAGTCAATGTTACACTAGCACCAAAATCAGACAAAGGCACTAAGAGAAAAAGAAAACTACAGAACAATGGCCATCATGAATGTACATGCAAACATTCTTAATGAAATGTGCTAAATATTAACAAGTACAATTCATCAATATGTTAAAAAAAAAAACAACCTTATAATGTGACCAAATGAGATTTATTTCAGAGAAGAAGGAATGATTGAATATTTGAAACTAAATCTGTGTAATTCATCATATTAACAGACTAAAGAAGAAAAATTACATGATCATATCGATTTATCAAGAAAAAGCATTAGACAAATTCAACCCCCATTCATTATAAAAAATAAAATAATAGCATCAGAAAATTAAGGATAAAAGGACCGTTCTTAAATTGATAAGGGAAATCTACAAAAACTCTGGAGCTAACATCATATTTAACAGCATAAGGCTGACTTCTTTGTTCCTAATATTGGGAACAAGGCTGTTGTTGTTGTTGTTGTTATGTGCCGTTGAGTCGGCCCCGACTCATAGCGACCCCTCCTTGGGTTTCCGAGGCAGTATCACTACGGAAGTAGGATTGCCCAACCTTCCTTCCAAGGAGTGGCTGGTGGGTTTGAACCACCAGCCTTCTGGTTAGCAGTCAAGTGCTTTAGCCACTATGCTACCAGAGCTCCTGGGAACAAGGCTAGAACCTTGTTTTCACCACTCTTATCCATACAGTACATGTAGTTACAGACAGAGCAATACGTCATCAAAGTAAAAAGCATGCTGTTTAGAAAGGAAAAAATAAAATTGTACTTATCTGAAGATGGCATGATAGTCTGTGTAGAAAACTCCAAGGAAACAAACACACAAAAAAATTAAATTGAATATGTGAGTTCAGCAAGGTTTCAGAGTACATGATCAACATACAATACTTAATTGTATTTCTAAATACTAATAAGGAACATGTGAGCACCAAAATTAAAATATAACATCATTAGCCATCATTGAAAACATGAAATTTTTAGGTTTGAATCTAAACAAAACTGTACAGGATTTGTAGAAAATAATAATAAAAAAAAATATGAAAGAAGTCAAAGATCTAAGTAAATCATTTTTCAAGGATTGGAAGACTCAACATAGTATGCGAATTCCGCTCACATTTATTAAAAAAAAAAAAAAACCCTCACAGTTGTTGAGTTGATTCGACTCATAGAGACTTCTCCTTGAACCCCTCCTTGAGTTTCCCAGGCAGTATCTCTTAGATGTAGACTATCCTGTCTTCCTTCCAAGGAGTATGTCCTGTCTTCCTTCCAAGGAGTGGCTGGTGGGTTTGAATTGCTAGACTTCTGATTAACAGTCAATTGCCTTAAGCACTATGCCACCATTACCCACCTCACATTTATATTCAAGTTGAATGATCATATAATATCAAAACCAGGGGAAACTAGGTGAAGGATGCAGTGATCTTCTCCCTACTATTTTTGCAACTTTGTGTGAACCTATTATCATTTACAAATTAAAAGTTATAAGGTAAACAAACAAATTTTTTTTATAAAGAAAGCAAACCTACAAAATGCACCACAGCTGGAAATGTAGTAGCACTGTTCTTTCAGAGTTTTCAGCAGTTGAATAATTTTAACTATATTTGCAGTTGAATTTGAATTATCAGATCTAAGAACTTCAAAGAATTATTTCCTTAGATTGCTTTAGATTTTTATGTTTTTAATAATTAGCTGACATTGTTTTATATTCTATGGCATATTCTGCCATTTTGATTTTCAAAGGATCAGTTGGTCTTTAACTGTGACATTTAAAACTGAAAATATGCCAATATTCTTAAAATTATTACCAAAACCAAAACCAAACTCACTGTCATCGAGTTGATTACAACTCATAGGGACCACCATTGGGTTTCCAAAGCTGTAAATGTTTCTGGAAGCAGAGTGCCTCATTGGTTTAAAGCACCAACTTTATTTGGTTACCAGCCAAATGCCTTAAATTACTTCTAAAATTATCACACAAATCTTTTATATATAGAGAGAGAGATGGGTAGATACATAGATAAATTTAGACAAATCATAATAAAAATAAGGGAGATGCATTTTCCATTGGAAAACCGAATCCTCATGAGAATTATTTAATCAAAATTCAAAGATTCAATATCAATTTTATTAATGAACCAAAAAATAGCACAATACTTCTAAAACTATATTAACTCAAGATTTAGACATCATGACAAATTCAATACAGATGTTGCACTAGAAAAATATCACCTATTATAAAAGGTGGGAGTTCTGGTGGCGTAGTGCCTAAGGCATTTGACGGTTAACCAGAAAGCTGCCAGTTCAAAGCCCCCAGCTACTCCTCAGAAGGAAGATTGGGCAATCTACTTCCATAGAGATATTGCCTTGGAAACCCAAGAGGGCTCACTATGAGTCAAATCGGCTACACAGCAGTGAGTTATTATTATTATTATAAAAGGCAGAGGAATTCCTAATAATTGTGAATGTTCATATAAATAAGAGTTTTACAACATTTCCAGGCATATAACAATCTTAGCAGAATACTGAATAAAATCTTTAGATTTAACAATGTGACGCTCCTTAGGAGATGAAGTGTAAATATCTATAATCCAAATAATTCTCATAGTAGGTAAATACTAACTCTTTGTCTTACTAACAGTGAACTGCGATTTCTGAAAACTAAGACTAACACTTGCATTTCTGCATTAGGCCTCAGCCCCTTTGAGATACATTCATCTCACTTTTCTCAGTGATAACCTAACTTATGATGCTTCAAGTGTGTTGGATTTGTATAAAACTCTGAGGAGATTTAGGTGCTGGTGAGGTCACATAAGTGAGAATTAGTCAGAAGACTTTTGCTTCATTGGGGAAATTTGAGGAATTACTCCATGTAAAGCAGCCTCCATCTTAGTATGATGTTTTTTACTCTTTGAAAGTGAGATCTGGTGGCATAGTGGGTAAGGCATTTGGCTGCTAACCAGAAGATCAGTGGTTCCAACCCACCAGCTGCTCCACGAGAGGAAGATCTGGCATTCTACTTCTGTATTTATAGCCTTGGAAACCCAGTGGGGGTCACAATGAGTCGGAATTGACCGGATGGCGGTGATCTTTTTCACTCTTCTAAATGCTGACCCAGTAACATAATGGGCATCAAGGATGATAGAGATGATGATGATAATGAAAACAGAAGAGCAAAGTGATGTGACAACATATATGGCTAAATTGTATGTATCAGTTAATTTAAGCTCCATGGCATCCCTGTGAAAAATCATTAGTAGTCTCCTTAGTATTTATTATTTTTATTTTATAAGTGAGGAAAGTGAAAAAAAAAAAAACCCAAACTCACTGCCATCAAGTACATTCCAGCTCATAGTGACCCCTCCTTGGGTTTCTGAGGCAATATCTCTACGGGAGTAGATTGCTCAACCTTCCTTCCAAGGAGGGGCTGGGGGTTTGAACTGGCAGCCTTCTGGTTAGCAGTCAAATGTCTTAGGCACTATACCACCAGAGCTCCTGAAGAAAATAAGGGACAGAGATATTAACTCTGTTGACAGTTTTCATTATTATATACTTTAAATATATTTGAAAAATGTTAAGAAGTTGACAATTTGTTCTTTGCTTCTTTTCTAAGATTTTGACCAAGGTAGCAGAGGCGGCAAGCTCAACTTCAAGTGTAAGAAATCTTTTCCATAGCAAACATTTGTCTCGGGGAAATTTCAGCTAAACCAGAGACTATACCCATCAGCCCAATATTTCTACCACCACCATGTGAGTAAACATGTTATAGATAGAATGTGAGTAAAGATATGTTACATTTGAGCCAAAACATTTAAGAAGCAGTTTTACCTTCACACTCTCTTCCTCTATCTGCTAGTTATGTGCAGAGGACTCTGGGGCCCAAAACAATGGTGGAACCATAGAAGGACAGAAGTGATTCTACTGATTTCTGGTGACTCTAGGTTATGTTACCTTGTTTCTTGTTGTTTGGTGATGTTTCACAATATGCTTTTCTCTATAAGGATTTCATAGTGGTTGAAATGTCTTCTAGAGAGGATTTATATGTCCTTACTTCCAATTCTGGAGTACTGTCAGACCTAAAACTCACTGCCCTTGAGTTGATTCCAATTCATAGTAACTCTTTAGGATAGAGTGGAGCTGTGTCATAGGGTTTCCAAGGTGGTAAGTCTTAATGGAAGCACACTGCTTCATCATTCTTCCATGGAGTAGCTGCTGTGTTTGAACCACTGACCTTCTGCTTAGCAGACAAATGCCGTAACACTTGTACCACCAGAGCTCCTACTATCAGATATTGTTGTTATGTGCCGTCGAGTCGGACCCGACTCATAGCAACCCCTCTTTGGGTTTCCAAGGCAGTATCACCACAGAAGTAGATTGCCCCATCTTCCTTCTGAGGAGTAGCTGGTGGGTTTGAACCTCCAGCCTTCTGGTTAGCAGGCAAGTACCTTAGCCACTATGCTACCAGAGCTCCCACTATGAGATATAGGACATTTTAAAATCCAACTTTCTTGGGTTTTTCCAGATCCTGATCTACCCCTCCAGCGTTAGACGTTTTGATTCTAATTATAAATGCTTAGTGGAAGGTGCTTTTTCTCCTCAACTTCTGTGCTAGTTCTCTAGTGCTGCTATAACAGAAAAATCCCAAGTAGATGGCTTTAACAAACAGGAATTTATTCTTTTACAATTTAGGAAGCTAGAAGTCTGAGCTCCGGGTCTAAGGGCTGGTATAATGCCCATAGATCCTGGGCTTCAGCTCTGTTTCTTATTCCAGACCCTCTGGAGCTGGAGGCTTCTTTTGGATCATGCAGCTACTGGCTGCTGAGACTGACAAACCCAAGAACAGCAGGTAAAATGGCACAATCCCAGGATCAGAAGACAACTTGGCAGCCCGCTGGTTCAGGTCTAGGATCTAGAGATGAAGATTCAGCCAAATGTAGGATCCAAATGCACCGAAAAACTCTAGACCTTTCTCAAAGCTGCTCCATACATACATGAAGCAGGCCATGGCCGAAATGTAACTCCCTTCAACTACTTATTCACAGCAAATTCCATCACAGAGGTGATTATAATCTCATCATAGGGAACATCTACATCCAAATGGCAAGCCACTCAAAGCCAAAGCCCAGCCAAGTTAACATACAACCTTAACTACCACGATCTCCCGGGTAGAATGAAGGTTTAAGCCATTAACTTTAATTATCAACTCATTTTGTGAAGTGTATATTTTTCTTCCATTATTTAATTAATCATTTGGTGTTTTTGAGACCATGTGTAATGTGTGGCTATGTACTCTGACTTTGCAACATTCACAGGCCCATGCATGTCCATTAACATTGCATGTCCATTAACATTGAAAATTCTGCTTATCACTTGCATTTTTGGTTACTGCTTTTTCATTTACTTAATTTACAAGCTCAGTTAACACTTCAAAGTGTTGTGTATGTATATATGCATATTTATATACATTTTTATACATATATACATATTGATATACACTTTATCTGTTTTCTCCTTCTAGGACCTCTGTGATGCATCACTGGTAATCTTGATGGTTCCCCATAGTTCCCTCATGCTCTGTTCATTTTCCTTCTTTCCTTTTCCTTTCTGCTCTTCAGACTAAACAATTCCAATTGTCTTATCTTCAAATTCATTGATCCTTTTCTTTGCCTCCTGTAATCTGCTGTTGAACTTCTCTAGTGAATCCCTAGTGAATGATTTATTTCAGTTACTGTGCTTTCAGCTCCAGAATTTCTACTTGTTTCCTTTTCATAATCTCTTTACTGGATACTCCTATTTTGTCCCTGCATTGTTTTTCTGGTTTCCTTTCATTCTTTGTCAATGGTTCCTTTAGCTCATCAAGCATGTTTATGACAGTTGATTTAGCATCCTTGACTAGTAATTCCACTTTCTAGGCTCCTAGGCTCCTTAGTGATGCTTTCTTCCAACTTTTTTCCAATTGTTTTCTGTTTCTTTGTATGTTTTGCATTTTGTTTTTGTTGAGAATAGGACATTGTGGAAATTATGATGTGTTGGTTTTAAAAATCTGATTACTGTTATTACTTGGTGAAGGCTTCCATAATCTGTTGCTTTAGTGATTTTCCAAACTACATTTGCCAAGTGTGCATTCCAATTGTGTTTAGCTACTCAAGTTTCTTTTCTGTTATCTCTGTTGGCAGCCAGTGGCCTGACAGATTTCACCACCCACCCACTCCCCCCGCAAAAAAATAAATGAATAAAATAAAGCAAACTGACCATTTAAGCCATTGCTGTTGGGAAAAGCCACCTCTGCTCCAAGGGCTGAAGCTGTGGCAATCATTAGTTCCACTGTTGTTGTTGTTGTTGTTGTTATGTGCCGTCGAGTCAGCCCTGACTCAGAGCGACCCCTCCTTGGGTTTCCGAGGCAGTATCACTACGGAAGTAGGATTGCCCAACCTTCCTTCCGAGGAGTGGACCAACTCAAATGTACAATCCCAAATCTTTGGAGGATAAAGTACCTACTGGCATGAGCCAGCCACTTTATGGACATGGTCCACCATCCACACCACCACTGTGAAGCTGAGAATTAGGGGATGATAACCAGTTGGTTCATGTAACTCACCTATAAATACTCAGCAGCCTCTTTCTTCACCACACATGCCACAGGTTGTTACAAGTGTTTGATCACGTGTCAGAGTTCCAATTGATCTTTCCAGTTCAGCGGTTGCTTTGGTGGAGGGACTGAACCCTAGAGCTTCTTACTCTGCCGTTTTATGTGACAACACTCCTGATTTGTTTTTCTTACATATATGGTTCAAGTCTTTTCTGTACTTGGATTATCTTCCATCATGCACAGTTCTCCTTAATGATCTCGTTCTCAGTTTATTACCCACTTTTCTGAAGAAATAGCATATAAGCTTCTCAAGAGCAGAAAATTTGTCATATTTACAATTGATTTTGAATACTTATTTATTCTTTATAACACCCAGTAGAAAATTAACTGAATAAATTAATCTTTCTTTCTAATCTATAGAAACCCATTGGGGACCTCTATGAATCAGAATTGACTCAATGGCAGTGAGTTTGGATATATTATTCAAATATATATTTGTTTTTGTAAAATTTTCTCAGTTTATGTGGAACATAGTAAAAATGTATAGAAAAATACCATATTTTTCAATTAAAATATGAAATACTCCCATGAAAAATTAACAATATTATTATCACTGGAATAATGCTAATAATGTTTTAGAAACAGTTTTGTTAACAAGAGAGTGGTTCATTGTTAGTGTAATATCTAGAACTATTGACATTATTAGGATCTTATTAGTTCCCCTAGAGCTTTTTGGTGCACTGTTTGGCAGTTACTTGAAAGAAGGGAAATCAATGTCTGTCAATTATGTTCAGAGGAGATACAGAGCACTAATACATTCAGACATATTTAATTTTGTTGAAACAAAATAGGAATGGTGAAAGTTTTTATTGATCGATTTAGTCTAAAATATAAAACCACTTAGTAAAGTCATGCAAAAGACAAAATCATTTCTAAGCAGGAGTAAATTGATCAGAATTCTTTAGAGACTATATTGGCCTTCTTTAATAAGGGTCAATGCATTATACTTCTCTTATTGAATGTGTAAAAGAACTATAATATGTGAAATGCAACCTATCATGATTTCCAAGAATAGGGCTGCATTAAATCATGGACTGCAAATTCATGTCTTGTTTGACATATTGTGAATTTTGACCTGAAATTGAACAATAAATTGAAACAAAATCCAAGATTATCAATAATTATATTAAGTCTATATTACCATAAATCATTTCAATCTTTCCACTCCCCTAGCTCTTTCTCATGAGCAGATAAACACACAGAGCCTCACAAAAGCTACTAATTATACCATAAATATTGATCTTCCCAGTTTGAGGGTAATAAAAGACCTGGTGCTCAAAGATTAAGAGCCAGTTTGTTTGTTTCTTATTAAAAATATCGTTCTTTGAAATTCCATGTGCAGTCAGGTTGAAATTATGTCAATCATATGTAAGCAACTTGACAACAGAAATACAATTTTCAAATATTTTTTTTTAGATATTTGATGATTGATAAGCAATTAAAACTGTTACAACTCAGAGATGGAAAACAAATGCGATCACTACGACTGTCCTAGATGTCTGCTTACATGAAGTTTCCCAGGAAGCCTGAGACAGGGAAAATTAGCCTGCCTTTCTCACCTGTATAAGGGTTTTTTTACTAATTGGAAATAGTTTTTGTCTGTTTGTTGTAAAGTAATGACCTGAATAATTTCAACATACCTTTGATAGAAAATAAAATTTTTCTTTTAAAATTTCCTTCTAAACCACTCTACTATTAAAAGCTTCTGAGCTTCTGTTAAGGGTGATGGAAAAATTCATGAATGGTTAATGGTGATAGTTGAATAATATGATCAACATAATGTCATTCAACTGTATATTTGAAGAATGTTGAAATGGCAAGTGTTTGTTATCTCTATATTGGCCATAATAAATGATAACAAATAATAAAGTAACAAATAATAAAGTAACAAATAATAAAGAAAAAATTCTTCCTAATATTCTAAAGCTATTTTCTAAGCTTTGCATTATGCATTCATCAATAGCTTAATTATGTATATTGGTTGTTAGGTGCTGTTGCGGCGCTTCCCACTCACAGTGACCCTACGTAAAACATAACCAAACACGTCCTGGCCTGTGCTATCCTTCCAGTTGTTGCTCTGTTGAGCCCACTCTTGTAGCCCCTGTGTCGATCCATCGTGTTGAGGGTCTTCCCCTTCATCTCTGACCCTCTGCTTTGCCAAGCATGACGTCTTTCTCCACAAACTTGTCCATCCTGATAAGTATGAGAGGTGAAATCTTGAAATAGTCAGTTTAGGAGCATCCCAGCTGTACTTGTCGAAGACAGATTTGTTCATTCTTTTGGCTGTCCATGGTATAGTCTTCACCATCATCATAATTCAAATGCATCAATTCTTCTTGTCTTCCTTATTTATTCTCCAGCTCTCACATGCACATGAGGCTATTGAAAACACCATGGTGGGCCTCATCCTTGGCCTTCAAAGTGACATCTGTACTACTTAACACTTTAAAGAGTTATTTATACCATATTTATGCTATATCATTTATACTATACTTTCTATAATCTTTAAAAATACAGTCTTTCTGGAAATATGTACATCATACGTAAAAATCATTTAAGGTAAATATGTTCTGATTAATTTAGAAGTAGCCAATTGTTAAAGAATTAGGAAATATAAGTAGGTTTAATGTGAAATTCTACAGGTAATTCTGGTTTTCATAGGCTATTCATAAATACATATTTTGTAATGTTTTAAGTAACTATTGTTAATATAGTTACAATTTTCTATTAAGGGATAAAATAAAATTTGGTTTAGTTGAGTTTTTCCATTTTTAATATTAGATTTAGAATTAAAGAGGTTGAGTAAATTGTCATCCTTTAGAAGGGAAAAAATAAGATTCTGTTACAATATGAAAAACATAAGTCATGGCAGTTTTTTGCGTGCTTAAGATGATCTATTTAGAAAAAAAGACAGTTACTCACACTTCCAAATTAATTGCAGTGTCAGCCATAGAAAAGAAGATGCTTTATATAGGTATATCAGTGGCAGAATGAATGTAATTTGCTGTTCAAAATACACCAGAGGAGTCCACAGATGGCCATAAGAAATAGGCTAACCCCCTACTGTTCTCTAAAAGCTTACTGAGACTAGCAGCAAATATTTTTGTTTTCTCAATCAATTTTTATTAGAAATATGCCATGTTCTATTATTATTATTATTATTATACAGGAAAATAGATATTTAGTATTCATCTTTTTCATTCTATATAAATGAGATAAACATTTCTCTAGGAAATGAAAAAAATGTAACTGTTTCTAAAAGAAGAAAAAAATATGTGTAACTTCAGATGAAAAACATTTTGAAAGGAAGCTTGGGAGTAAGTGTTCTTTTTTTTATCCCCCACCCAAAAAAAAATGTATGTAAATCAAAATTAGGAAAGATTAGCCTTCACAACTAAAAATACTTAGACAAATGTCTTAAGGTTATGGATCCATCTCTAGAAATACTCACAAACACTTCTCACACATAGACAGTCTGCCATTTGCTCCAATCACTGGGAAAAGAACCTACCTATGCTCCATCTGCTAGGCTGGCTTCCTCTCGGTACCTGCACAGAATTCTGGGTGGTGGTTTTGAACTGAAAATAATTGAGGAATCAGATTCTCCAGAGACCAACTTGCTCCCTCGCTGTGCCAGAATAAGAGATCTTCGGAGTCATTTTTGCTGACAACCTCTCCATTTGCCCTTTTCAGCCAAGAGTTGGTTGCACCCTGCTAAGTGTGGTTGGATTTTTAATGGTCTTTTGTTCAGTCCTCCCAGGATCAATGTATAGGTTTTTGGTTTGTAAGAGCCCCTTTCATAATTAATGTTGACATTGCAGAAAGTTTGCAATGCAGAACAGTTTTAAGAATAAGGTTTGTGATCATGTTTTCTCTTATACAAAGTTTTAACATTTGAAGTCTCTAATACTAGGTTGCTTGTTATGAAAGAGTTTTTGTTAAATGAGAGACAGATAAAACATTTTCATGTACTTAAAGATTGTGTCACACTTTAGACAACAGAGAGAATTTTGCAGCTACCATAGGCTTGAAAATTATTGCTATAAACATATTTTCTAGGGAGCAGCTACCACTTGAAGCAAAGGACCAAATCTAACATAAATTTTATGACAGTAAATTACTTGAGAGTAATATTTGGATAGTTGAAAAAAAACAGAAAGAATTAACTTCAAGTAGTGACTTTTGATTCCACTTATACAATTATTTTTATTTTTATTTTTTTCTTATCACTTAACATCTTGGCATCTGATTTATTTATTTATTTTTTTAATTGTGATTTGGATGAAAGTTTACAGAGCAAAATCACTTTCTATACAGCAGCTCACATACACTTAGTCTCATGACATTGATTGAAATTTCCCATAATACAACAGCTCTCTTGCCACTTCCTCCCCATAGTTAACCTCTTCTCTGTGTTCTTCCTTCCATGCACTCCTGCCCCCTGAGCTGGCTCCCTATGTACAAAGCCTTTCTATTCTCCCATGATTGTTCTGTCCAGGGAGTTATCTAACTAATGTAAATGTTCACCTCATATGCTTGTCTTTTGTTTGGCTGGAAGCCAAAAGAGTGGGTTCAATTCCAGACCTGAAGGGTAGTTAGGGCCCATAGTCTCAGTAGTTCTATCAGACCCTATCATATCAGCAACCCTGGTCACTTTTTTTTTTTTTTAATGATTTTGAGTTTTGTTCCACATTGTTTCCCCACTCTGTCCAGGATCTTCTACATAGATCTCCCTTCCAGTGGTTGACAGTGGTAGCTGGGCAACATCTATTTCTTCTAGTCTCATAGTCATATACGCTGAGGACTACATGATGTACCAGTCTCGTGGATTAATTGTTTCCATGTGTCTTTGGTTTTCTTCATTGTTCCTTGCTCTGGATGAGGAAAAACTCATTATTGCATCTAGATGGCTGCTTACAAGCTTTTAACATCCCACTCACCACTCACCAAAGTAGGATGTGGAGCAATGCTTCTGTGTAGTATGTTATGCCAATTAAGCTTGATGTTCTTTGCAACTATGGTCCTGAGGACACAGGTCCAACTACTTGCTCCCTCTGAGTAGCTGGCTGTGGCCAAGAAGTGACTACAACCTAGTCCCTTGTCAGATCTATTATATACCTGGGAATTCTTACAGAATATACAAATACACTTGTAGAAACATTGTCTATCAACCCTATACATGGTCATGGGCACAATCCCCCCTGCATAGACATACCTAATACTTCAGACTGTCCACTCATCTATCCACCCATATATCAATGTTTGCCTTCAATGACAACACAATACTTTTTGTGCAAAAGGGTTCATCTTTGCTCTCTGTACCTATCATGCACCACTCTGTCTTCGTCTTCCTCAATGCCACTGTGATGATCACTCACATTTGATATATTGCCCTTCTCTTCACCCAAAGCAATACTTGTCTTTACTTTACCTATCTAACAATGTTTCTCCCTCTCCCACCCCTGGTTACCAACAAAGAAAATTCCCTTCCATATATAAACCTTTTCTTGACTTTTTATAATAACAGACTAATACAATATTTGTCCATCTGTGATGGACTTATTTTAACAGCATAATGTTCTCCAGGTTCATTCACATTATGTGGTGTTTTGCAGATTCTGCATTATTCTTTAGGGTTGCATAGTATTCCACTGTATTTATGTACCATAGTTTGGTTATCCATTCTTCTGTTGATGGGCACCTAGGTTGTTTCCATCTTGTGGCTATTGTAAATAATGTTGTGATGAACATGGCTGTGCATATATCTATTCTTGTCTTGGCTTTCACTTCTTTAGGATATATACTTAATCATGGCTGGGTCAAACTATAGTTCTAATTCCAACTTTTTAAGGAATCACCATACTGCTTTCTATAATGGCTGTATCATTTTGCAGTCCAACCAGCAAAATATAAGAGTCCCAATCTCTCCACATCCTCGCTAGCATTTGTTATTTTTTTGTTTTTTTGAACTTTGTTACTAATGCTGGGACAAGGTGGTATCTCATTGTTGTTTTGATTTCCATCTCTCTAATGGCAAATACCCTAGCCATTCCTTGGAAGGAAGGTTGGGTAATCTACTTTTGTAGTGATACAGCCTCAGAAACCCAAGGATGAGTCACTATGAGTCAGGTCTCACTTGATGGCACATAACAACAACAACAACAACAACAATGGCTAATATTCATGAGCATTTCTTCATATGTTTGTTGGCTGCCTGAATATCTTCTTGGGTGAAATGTTTGTTCATGTTTTCTGCCCATTTTTTAATTGGATCATTTGTCTTTTTGTAGTTGAGGTGTTGGAGTTTTCTATAATTTCTAGACATAAGTCTCTTGTCAGATATCTCATTGCTGAATATTTTTTCCCTACCTGTAGGTTCTCTTTTGACTCTTTTGGAGAAGTCTTTGGAAGCACAAAACATTTGATTTTTTAGGAGTTCTGGTAGTTTAGTGCCTAAGGTATTTCACTGGTTACCAGAAGGCTGGCTATTCAAACCAACCAGCCACTCCTCAGAAGAAAGGCTGGGCAATCTACTTCCAAAGTGATACCGCCTCAGAAATCAAAGGAGGGGTCACTATGAGTTGGATCCCACTCATGACAGTGAGTTTGGTTTGGTTTATCTTCTGTGGTTTGTGCATTTTGGGTTATGCTTGATAGTCTAGTTATGCCATATATTAGGCCCCTAAATTTGCCCCTAGTTTTTCCTTGAGTTTTTCCCCTAGTTTTTAGGTTTCACACTTAAGACTTTGGTCCGTCAGAGTAAGTTGTGAATGATGTGAGGTACAGATCTTGTTTCATTGTTCTGCAAATGGATATCAAGTTTTGCCAGCACCATTTGTTAAACAGACAATTTTTCCCCACTTAGTGGAGTTTTTGCTATTCATAAGGTTTTCCCTGGCCAATTCACTAGTGCTCAAATGGCTCCCTTGTTACCCTCCCAAGAGGGATTGGGTCTCCAGGAGCAAGGTAAGCACGGGCGGGCTGGTGCTTACTCACTGACCTGCACTGAACACTTTCCCTTGTTACCCACCCGCGAGGGACCAGGTCTCCGGGAGCAAGGTAAGCACGGGTGTAGCACAGAGTAGCAGGCCGGAAGAGCAGGAGAAAGGGGTAAAACCCAGTCATTAGTGCTCAGACGGCTCCCTTGTTAACCTCCCGAGAGGGACCGGGTCTCTGGGAGCAAGGTAAGCACGGGCGTAGCACAGAGTAGCAGGCCAGAAGGGCAGGAGAAAGGGGTAAAACCCAGGGAGCCAAAGAGAAGAGCAATCAGCCGAAGGGATTAGATGAGGAGGGGAAACTCAGGGACGCCCAAAGAAGCAGGCCAGAAGAGCAGGAGAAAGGGGATTAAAAGA
>NW_006922702.1:116043-123675 GCF_000298275.1 Orycteropus afer afer | reverse complement strand
GTATGCATGTGAGAGCTGGACAATGAATAGGGAAGACCGAAGAAGAGTTGATGCTTTTGAGTTGTGGTGCTGGTGGAGAATGCTGAAAGTACCATGGACTGCTAAAAGAACTAACAGATCTGTCCTGAAGGAAGTGCAGCCAGAATGCTCCTTGGAAGCAAGAATGGCCTTTGTCTCACCTATTTTGGTCATGTTGTAAGAAGGGACCATTCCCTGGAGAAGCATGTCATGCTTGGTAGGGTGGAGGATCCACGAAAGTGGGGGAAGCCTTCAATGAGATGGATTGATACAGTGGCTGAGATGATGGGATCAAGTATAGCAGGGATTGTGGGACTGGCACGGGATCAGGCAGTGTTTCGTTCTGCTGTGCATGGGGTCGCTATGAGTCAGAAATGACTCGACGGCACTTAACAACAACAACAACAACAATGGATTTCAGGCCTTTGTCAAAGGTCAATGGATCAATTTCTGTGTTCTCAATTCTATTCCATTGGTGTGTGTGTCTGTCATTGTACAAATACCAGGTAGTTTTGACTACTGTAGCTGTATGGGTAAGTTTGGAGATCTGGCAGTGTGAGACTTTCTACTTTGTTCCTCTTTAATAGTGCTTTGCTTATCCAAGGTCTCTTTCCTTTCCATATAAATAGGGATTTTTTTTTTCCATATCTTTAAAGAATGTTTATGGGATCTGGATTGGGATTGCATTGAATGTATAGATTGCTTTGGGTAGAATTGACATTTTCACAATGTTCAATCTTCTTATCCACAAGCATGGTATGTTCTTTCATTTGTGGAGATCTCTTATGGTTTCTTGAAGTAATGCTTTTTAGTTTTCTTTGTATAGGTCTTTTGTGTCCCTGGTAAGATTTATTTCCAAGTATTTTGTTTTTTTGGTAGCTATTATAAATTGTATTTATTTATTTTTCAGCCATCTCTTTGCTGGTGTAGAGGAATCCAACTGATTTTTGTATGCTGATCTTGTATCCTGCCACAGTGCTAAATCTCTCAATTAGTTCCAGTAAATTTTTGACTGAGTCTCTTGGGCTTTCTAGGTATAGGATAATATCATCAGCAAATTGGGATAGTTTGACTTCTTCCTTACCAATTTGGATGGCTTTGATTTCCCTTTCTTGCCTTATTGTTCTGCTAGGATTTCCAGTACAATGTTGAATAGAAGTGGTAACAGAGGGCATCCTTTTCTGGTTTCTGCTCTCCATTGAGGATATTGTTGGCTGTTGGTTTTGCATAGATGCCCTTTATTATGTTGAGGAATGTCCCTTCTAATCCTATTTTGCTAAGAGTGTTGAGCAGGAATGGGTGTTGGATTTTATCAAATGCCTTTTCTGCATCAATTGATATGATCATGTGGTTCTTTTTCTTTGTTTTATTTATGTGGTGGATGATGTTGATTGTTTTTCTAATGTTGAAGCATCCTTGCATACCTTATATGAACCCCATTTGGTCATAATGAACTATTTTCTTGATATGTTGTTGGAGTCTATTGGCTAGGATGTTGTTGAAGATTTTTGCATCTATATTCAGGAGGGATATTGGTCTGTAGTTTTCCTCTTTAATGATGCCTTTGCCTGGTTTGATATCAGGGTTATGTTTGCTTCATGAAATGAGTTAGGGAAGATTCCACCCTTTTCTATGTTTTGTAATATGTAGGATTGATGTCAGTTCTTCTCTGAATGTTTAGTAGAATTCTCCAGTGAAAATGTCTGGGTGAGGACTTTTTTTGTTGGTAATTTTTTATGACCTGTTCAATTTCTTATTTTGTTATGAGTCTGTTCAACTTTTCCACCTCAGTCTGTTTTAGTTTACGTTAGTGGTGTGTTTCTAGAAATCTGTCCATTTCTTTCAGATTTTCAAATTGGTTGGATACAGATCTTCACAGTATCCTGATATTACCCTTTTTATTTCAGTTGGTTCTTTTGTGATGTTGCCCATTTTGTTTCTTATTCATGTTATTTGTATTCTCTCCCTCTTTTCCTTTGTTAAATTTGCCAGTGGTTTGTCAATTTTATTAATCTTTTCAAAAACCCAACTTCTAGTCTTTGATTTTTTCTATTGTCTTTCTATTTTCTGTTTCATTGATTTCTGGTCAAATCATTAGTATTTCCTTTCTTCTGATGACTGTAGGCTTTTTTTTTTTTTTTTGCTGCTCTTTTTCTAATTGTTGGAAATGTTGAGTTAAGGTGTTGATTTTGGCTCTTTCTTCTTTTTTGATGTGTGCATTTATTGTTATAAATTGTCTTCTGATCACTGCTTTTGCTGTGTCCCAAAGATTTTGGTATGTTGTGTTTTCATTTTTGTTTGATTAAAGTAATTTCTTAGGTTCATTTTTTTTTCTTCTATTATCCAGTTGCTTTTGAGGATGGTGTTGTCCAGGTTCCATGTGTTTGCTCTCTTTCTGTTGATCTTCCTATTGTTGATTTCTATTTTGATAGCATTGTGATCTGAGAAGATGCTTTGCAATATTTCAGTTTTTTAAAATTTATGAAGGGTTGCTTTACGGTCTAACATATGGTTTATCATGGAAAATGTTCCATGTGCACTGTAAGAATGTATAGTGTGCTGTTGTTGGGTGAAGATCTCTGTAGATGTCTACAAGGTCAAGTTGGTGGATTGTATTGTTTAGTTGTTCTGTGACTTTGTTGAGTGTCTTTCCAGATGGTCTATCTTTCATTGAAAGTGGTATATTAAAGTCTCCTACTATGACTGTGGAGTCATCTATTTGCCTTTTCAACTCTTTTAAAGTCTGGTTTATGTATTTTGGGGCTCTTTCATTGATTCCATAGATATTTATTATGGTTACATCTGCTTGTTCAATAGATCCTTTCATCATTATATGATGTCCTTTCTTGTCTCATATGGTAGTTTTTCTCTTAAAATCAATTTGATCAGAAATTAATATTGCCACTCCTGCTCTTTTTTTGATTGTCATTTTCTTGATATATCTTTTTCCAACCCTTGATTTTTAATCTATTTTTGACTTTGTTTCTGCAGTGTGTCTCTTGTGGACAGCATATTGATAGCTTATATTTTCTTATCCAGCTTGCAACTCTCTGTCTCTTGAGTGGTGCATTTCATCTATTGATATTCAGTGTAATTATCAACAAGTATGAATTGGTTGCTGTTATTTTGTTATGTGTTTTTTCATGGTGTTCCTTATTTATTTGTTCTATATAATTTTCCGTGCTGATCTCATTATGTTTACAAATCATGTTATCATTTCCTTTGTTTGTTGCTGTTGTTTTAGTATTTGGTAAATATCTGTGCTTGTCATCTTTTCATTGTGATTGGCATCTGACTTCAGATAGGCCATGTTCAAATCTTGGTTCAAAAAATGAGCAAGACACTTGGCACATGACCATGTTACTTTACTACTTCAAGACTCAGTTTTTTAATCTATATAAAATGCTAATAAGGGTAAACACCTTGTAGGGGCACTATGGAGCTTAAATCATACAGTGCATGTGTGATGCTTTCACATAGTACTTGGCATATATTAAAACCTCTTTAAAATTAACTGCCCTATGTTTTGTTAATATTACTATCATCATCAACAACATTATTGCTTATGACCACAGATAGTGATTTGTGCCAATAAATTCTTCATAGTTGCTAATTAAATTGAATAAAATGTAAACACTGGTTCCATTTTGTATTAGTATAAGCCTAAGTTAGCCCTTCCTCCCACCTAATATTTATTATATTGATAAGCATCCAGTCCCTAAAGGAAAAATGTTTAGAGCTAATTGATATACAGACATTATATGTGCTGGGCCTGGAGATCCTTGGATAATAATTACATTTTTCATAAGAAATTTCAGAGATCAACTTTAAGAACTACATAATGTGAGCAATATGAGTAAAGAATATGCAAACTTGTTGCTGCTTAGTTGATTCTGACTTATAGAGATGCTAGCCTTAGAAACCTCTGAGGAAATTCTACTCTGCCCTGTGGGGCAGACTGCCACATCTTTTTTCAGCAGAGCAGCTGGTCATTTCAAATTGCTGACCTTTCAGATCACAACTCAGTACTTCAACGAATTTGCCATCAGGGCTCCAAAAGAATATGCAAAAGGCTTGCTATTTCCCTCTTGATTTTTATTGAAGTGGAAAAGATATATTTTTTTTTCTTTTTTTTTTTTTTTTTTTTTGATAAGGAGATGACAAAGATGTATTATCACTAAATTTGATACAGTGTTGTTTGGATAAGGAGCAGAGAGGTGTATTTGGAAGAAGAGCAAGTTTCTCTTTCAGAAGATAAAACAGGAGCTCAATGTGACCCATGGAGTAGAATGTATAGCGTAACTTAATCTTTTTATGTCAGGACACAGAAAGTGCAGCAGCTAGATCCACCTCTATGACTTATTAGACATGAGTTATTGAGCAATACTTATAACTTCTCAGAACTTTAAGATGAGAATAATTATATCTGCCCTTCCTAGCTCAATAGAATCAAATGACAAAATGTCGAAGTGCAGATAAGATCAGAATAAACATGTAAAAATGAAGCACTGTATTGACTAGGTACCCTACTTACAACAGATAGTTATTACAGGTATGACTTTTGTGGTTTTTAAACTTGGTAGATGAATAAACAAATAAGAACTTAATCTGTTCACTTCCAGCTATAGCCATTAAATTCTATATTTGTTTGGTTGTTTTCATTTTCTACACACAGAGGAATAAAGTTCTCTCATCTCTCCTTATCTCTATCAACTCCCTAGATACAGGACTGGCAATAAGGGAGGGTCCTGATGCTTGTATGTTAGCATCTGTTCATGGAGGCTTTTGCTGAGATGAAGAATTCCTGAAGCATCCATATCTGCTGGCCTGTGCTGTGATAATTCTGTATCCTAGTGATACCTCACCATCCATATGTTCCTTGTCCCAAACCCAAGGCTTATGAAGATTATCTAGCTTTCTTTCCATCACTTCTCCACTACATTCAGGAAAGTGTCTTTTAGCTCTTCTCTTTATACTAAGATGGGGGGTGCTCTGCTGAGCTGCCCTCAGACACCTACCAACACAAGCTACTAAATGACTGCTAGTCTATGGTCTTGGCATCCTATCAGCTGTGGGAGGACTCTCTAAGATGGGTTCATATCCTTAGTCCACCCCACTGGAATCCAGTCATGGATATCTTAAGTTTTACGGCATTTAGGACCCCCACATTTTCTAGTTAGGGAGATTCTGGTTGGAGAAGACATAGAGTCCTTTTTCAGATACGTATGTGAAGAAAGAGACCTCTATGGAGCCTTTATCCTAATCCCCTTGTCCCACAACCAAAGTAGCTCGCCCTTTTAAGCCAGAAAAAAATTCTCACGTATAGATGACTTTCACCTAGCCATGCTGTTGCAGTGTAAACTGTACGTTCTCTGAGTATTAGAGTTTGTTTTATCAAAGCCATGTTTTTTTTAATTGAGATAGTAATACCTATCTTTTTTCTCAAATTCTCAAGTCACTGTAAATCATCACATCTTTGCTTTCAAGAGTCTTTCAAAATTCTAGTATTTGAAAATAAGATTTTAAATATCTAATTAGAAACTCAATTAACTTGTTCTCTCAGATCATTTTGGCTCCTCTTTCCTGAGGTAAATAAATAAATGTCCATTAGCTGATGAATGTCACTGAAGTTTAGTGGAAAAGAAGGATATTGGGGCCACAGGACAAAACACTCTTTGTATTCATTTGACTGCTAACCAGAAGGCTGATGGTTCAAATCCACCAGCCACTCCTCATAAGGAAGGTTGGGCAATCCACTTCTGTAGAGATACTACCTCGGAAATGCAAGGAGTGGTCACTATGAGTTGGATCCAACTCGATGGTAGTGAGTTTGATTTTTTTTGGTTAAAGGTTGATTGACTTCAGCTTCTCTTTACCACTATAGTCCATGTAACCCTTTGCAATATAACTTGTAGCAAAAATGATGGCTCTTATTTATTGTGCTCTTTTTATATACCATGGGGAAAGGGTACTACAGTGCAGTGAATTATTTAATATGGCCCTTCTAGCCATGGTCTTTTTGAGTCCCACAAGATGACTGAGTATGCTTATGCAAATGTAAGGTACTTATCACCCATGAAGGGGACTGGATAGCTTGCTATTAATATAAGTAAGGTACATGGCACCCTTGTGGGAGTGGGACCATGCAAATAAGTATATGGAACCTTAACATGAAGATTGATCCATTTTTGCCATCTGGGTATGCTTAAAACAAGCCATCCCAGAGATGAAAAGTGGGGATCTCACCATCATCAAGGAAGGAAAGCCAGGAGTGAAGTGAGTCCTTGGACTTGAGATCCTTGCACTGAGACAGTGAGAAACAGTGGCAGAGAAATAGTGGCAGCAGAAGCAGCACAACCAAGAGACAGGCACAAGTTAGAGCAGTGGGCCTCCTGGCTCACGGAGTGAGAATTCTGAGTGCCTTCAGTCAGGAGGCTTGCTGCCAGAGTGTGGTATCTCTCTAGGCACCTATTAGCAGAGCTAAAAGACCTTTGTAACACTTACACAATCAGGGAAGAGGCCAAGAGTTCAAGGCCAGAGAGAAGCATGCCTGTTGGATGGCAGAGAAGAAGCTGTCCTGATTGAAGAACTGTATCTCGAGTTGTTTCTGATCCTGAATTTTAACCATGTACTTTTCTAATAAACCCCATAATTAAGAGTTAATTCAATATGACCATGACAATGAATTATTGAACACAGCAGAGAAATAAAAAGTGCTACTGGGAGGGACAGTTGATATCAGAATTGGTAAAAGGATTGGAAGGTGGTGGTATGTCTGACCTCTGCTTCATAGGAATCAGCCTTGGGCTTTGATGTTGTTCTGGATACTCCTTCCCCTTGTGAAGCTGGAGAAGGTCAGATCCTGCCCCCACACCCTTTAGGCAGGTGCTGACACATATCTGTATATGAGGAAACCACATGTTCACATATATATTGCTGTTGGGTTTGGGGTCGCAGGTCAGGGATCAGGGCTCTGGGGTCTAGTTAGTGTTAGGGCTAGGGATTAGGTGTTAGAGTTAGGGCTAAGGTTAGAGTGATTAGGGTGGTTGGGGTTGAGGTTAGAATTTAGGGTTTGTTTTTGTGTTTAGGGTTTAAGGTTTACAGTTAACTGATTTCTTTTTGCACACATCAGTTAGTAAATAGCTTTTGATTCTTCTGTCTGCTGATTTGCTTTTTATATCCCTAGAAACTATAATATGGTAGATACTATATTTGCTTTAGAAAGAATAATTATTCTACAAAAATTACTTTACTTTGTCCTCAAGATGTAAACACATTTAAACAAACTTTATGTATTTGAACACTAAAAAGTTCATTAAGCTAAAAAAACAACTTCACTGCCCTCCAGAGCATTCTGACTCATAGTGACCCCCATTGGGTTTCTGAGGCAGTAAATCTTTACAGAAGTAGATTGCCCCATCTTCTTTCTGCAGAGTGGCTGGTGGTTTGAACCACCAACCTTCTAGTTAGCAGTCAAAAATACCTTTGGCACTACACCACCAGAGAGCCTTAAAAAAGTTCATTAAGGAAGTTAAAATAAGATTTAACTTACTTTTTTTTCCCCTTTAATAAAGCATTTATAGCTATTACTCATTTTTTCCCCATGCTTTCTTT
>NW_006922702.1:110936-115943 GCF_000298275.1 Orycteropus afer afer | reverse complement strand
ATATATATATATATATATATATATATATATATATCCTAAATATGGTAGTATAATTTTTTCAAACCACATTGTCTTCCTTTCTATCTCTTGTAAACTTATCTACAGTGCACATACCATACTTACATTTCTCTGTCAACAAGTGAGAAAACTTGAGAAAATTCCTGAGAAATTGAGAAAGAGTATAAGGTGGAAAAGCGAAAGTTATAATGCATAACAAGTACTATATCTAGTATTTATGGAGAAGACAGTGTGATCACAAAACATATGTTAAAGCCTTCCTAATTTCTCTCACCCTTTTTACATATGAATGAAAGCTTGGCCTCCTACAGAATTCTAGGATCATGACAATTCCCCCAGAAGTTCATATAACTACTATCTTCTTTGCAACTAGTATTTTGAAAGTGTAAGATGTGCCTAGCTTAAATTTTGTTGTTGTTGCAAGTAAACATTCTTTTCTTGATTTATTCTGGAAAGGAAATTTTTAAAGAAGTCAGTTCACAGGAAAAAAAAAATATGAAGCTATTTGTCGCAGTTGTCAGTAAACAATATTCTGTCCATATTTTCACATTTCTTCATATACAAGGCTCACTGAGTAAAGATGGCTGACAACCTGTGTTAAAGGATGACTGAAGCAAAATAAGCCTTGGAAGTTAAATATAGAGACCTTCTGAGAGATTTATAGACAATTTCTCCCAAAGCCATTTGTTTACATTCTAGGGGTTGTAAACCTAGAGACCTTTATCTCTTCCAAGAGAATATTTATGTATATTCCCAAGTGAGCATAACTCTTTCTCCATCTCTGGAGATGAAAAGAGGTGAATATTCCAACTATCTGACATAAGCTCCCAATTTCATGTTGGGGTTCTTCTCCTGTGATATACACCCTATAGCACATGTAGTTGACATCTACTCTTATCATTTTTGCTTGGTGTAGATTTGGAACATGGGAAATGGATAAAAGATGTTCTATGAATAACAGGAAGTCTGTCTGTGACCCAGAGGACTCTCCATTGTGTGTGTGTGCTTGTGTGTGTGTGAATGAATAAGAAGGTAGTGTCTCAAACCATGTATTCAGTTTCAGATTTAACAGCAGCATTAACAACAATAAACCAAAAAACAAACCCACTGACTTCGAGTCGGATCCAACTCATAGTGACCCCTCCTTGGGTTTCCAAGGTGGTTGTTGTTGTTATTGTTATGTGCCGTCGAGTCTGCCCCGACTCATAGCAACCCCTCCTTGGGTTTCCGAGGCAGTATCACTACGGAAGTAGGATTGCCCAACCTTCCTTCCGAGGAGTGGCTGGTGGGTTTGAACCACCAGCATTCTGGTTAGCAGTCAAATGCCTTAAGCACTACACCATCAGAGCTCTCATTAACAACAATAATCTAAGGGAAAAAAAGGTGGCTTTTATAGCAGAATGACTAACTACAATTGTTACAACATGAAAATGTATAACCTTTTAAAGGAATGATTTAGATCTACATACAATTAACCTTGATAGCTTTCAAATGTAATGTACACAATGGCTAAGTTTCCAAATAAGATAGAGTAAGATATAATTAGTTAAATTAATTACACACACACACACACATATATATAGGCTGTGACCAATTGACATTGAGTTGATTCTAACCTATGGCAACCCCATGTGTGCCAGATTGGGACTGGGCTCCACTGGGTTTTTAATAAGTGCCTTGTCTAGAAGGTGTGTTGTTCATGGTTTGAATCCTAGTTTCATAGATTTTTTTCTTTTTTTTTTTTCCCAAAAAGACTTCAGGTAAGAATATGTTAATTGCCTTGTCCAACTTCTGGTGGTGTGTGGTGGTTCTTGGCTTATAGATGCATTATTCAAATCTCTGCTTACATTTTCTCATTACCTTCTTCTTTTTTCCATTTCCTCTCCTCTTCTAATAAGAATACCAGTCACTGAATTTAGAGCTTCACCCTATACCCAGGATGATTTTATCCCAAGATCCTTAACTAATTCCATCTGCAATGGTTCTATTTCCAAATAAAGTTATATATATTTTTATTTTTTTTTAAAATTATTGTGGTAAATATATATGTAACAAACCATTTTCCATTTCAATATTCTTCACATGTACAATTCAGTGACATTGCTTTGTCATGTTGTTCAACCATCACCATTGTCTGTTTTTAATTTTCCCATCACCCTTAACAGAAACTCAGTGTCCTTCAAGCAATGAATCCCCATTTCCCTTCCCCCCTACTAATCACTGATAACCATTAATGAGCTTTGGCCTCTATGCATGTGCCTATCCAAGATATATCATATAAGTCAGATAATATAGTATTTGTCCTTTTATGACAGCTAAAAAGGCAAAGAGGCCACATCTTCTGACTCCTCCAGCCCCACAAGAGGAAGAGAGAATCACCATCAATAGCGCAAGGCCTATTTCTGTGAGGCCAGACATGCTGCCTCCCCCCAGCCCTTTCACCAATCCTGGCACCAACCATTCCTCCCACAGCACTCACCATCTTTCTGCTGGGTTCGATAATTCACTGCAGTGGCCACACAGAACTCACAGATTATGGGGTTTATTAGGGAAGCACCAGGCTACAATTTAAGCTCAGGAAAAATGCTCAGTCTCTCTCAGCCCGCCATCTCTCAGCCAACAGTCTCTCTCAGCTACTCTCCAAGCAATGTGTGTCTCTTGGTGTCTCTCTCAGAAATGCATGTCTCTCGGTGTCTCTCTCAGCAATACATGTCTCTTGTTCCTCTTTCCCAGTGGCATGTGTCTCTCAGGAGCCTGTTTCTCTCAAGAGTGTGTTTCTCTCAGCAGCACATCCTCCTCAGCCAGCAGTCAGAGAGAGAGTTCTGCCTCTAGGAGGCCTCCATTTGAGCCTGGCAGAGTGGCCAACTAGCCAATAATAACATCAGAATTCTAAGCACCTGAGAGAGAGGTGAACTTCCCAGAACATTGCTTTGTGCCACTGCTTAACAGAAATATCCCAGGTGGATAACTTTTACAATCAGGAGCTCCTCAGTTGCTCACAGCAAATTCCACCATGGAATTTATGAAGACTTATGGGTAGAAAAGCCATACCAGGTAATTTACTACACTGCATTGACTGACTTATTTCACTCAGCATGATGTTTTCAGGGTTTATCCCTGTTTTAGGTTACATTCTAAGGTTTTGAATGGACATGAGTTTTGTGAGGATACTTTTCAACCCACTACACCTTCTGTTTGTTATAATTCATCATCTTCTCTTTATTTAATTGAATTCTGATCTACCAAAGTATCCTAAATACCACAATGTTATATGTATTACAGATTACAAGTGTTTTGATAACTTTCATGATTTAGCTACTATATCCATATGACTAAGCCTTACACAGATAAGAAGTATGGAAATCCTACATGGAAAATTCCACACAGAAATGTTCAGTGAGTGTCTAAATGGTGCATTTACGTATGTGTGGATGTGCAAAATCATACATAATCTTGAAGCAGATTTATATCCTTCCAACCTCCTCCTGACTAGCAAAGCTAGTTTCTACATTCTAAAGAATTAAAGGTTTTTACCATCTGTGATAATTAACTTCTTTTTAGAAAACTTTGCTTGTGGTTGTCCTGATGTGATCATTTTGAAGCTTTGTGAAATTTCTTATGAGTAGTACTTGCCAACTAATTGACTATTAATACAATTTTATATAATCAAAGTTATCTACAACACAGTTAAGCTGAAATAATATGTTAAGTCACTTACTGGAACAAAATAGCTGAAAACAAACAGATAACAAAAAATACCTTAATAAATATGTGGATTTTAGACATCATCTGCATGATTCTTTTAAAGAAATTATTTTCCATTTACTTTTTAAATATCTTCTTTATATTTCTCTTTTGCATGCTAATTCAGAGTCAAAATTATATCCAGTTTATTTTACATAAATGGCCATATTTTCAGAAAGCCAGTTTTTTGGAAGTCAAAGTTAAACAAGTGCTAAATAAAAGAGTCAGAAGAGAACCTACAGATTGGGAAAGAATATTTGACAATGACGTATCTGACAAGGAACTTATTTCTAGAATTTACAGAAGACTCCAACACCTCAATAACAAAAAGACAAATAACCCAATTAAAAAATGGGCAGAAAACATGAATAGACACTTCACCAAGGAGGATATTCAAGCAGCCAACAAACATATGAAGAAATGCTCACAATCATTAGCCATTAGAGAGATGCAAATCAAAACAACAATGAGATACCATCTTGCCCCAGCACTAGCAGAAAAGTTCAACAAGACAGAAAATAACAAATGCTGGCAAGGATGTGGAGAAATTGGGACTCTCCTGCATTGCTGGTGGGACTGTAAAATGGTACAACCACTGTGGAAAGCAGTATGAAGATTCCTTAAAAAGTTGGAAATAGAAATACCATTTCATCCAGCCATTCCATTACTAGGTATATATCCTAAAGAAGTGGGAGCCATAACAAGTACAGACATATGCACATCCATGTTCATTGTAGCACTATTTACAATAGCAAAACTTGGAAACAACCTAGATGTCCAACAACTGAGGAATGGATAACCAAACTGTGGTACATACACACAATGGAATACAATGCAACCTTAAAGAATAATGTAGAATCTGCAAAACACCGCATAACGTGGATGAACTTGGAGGACATTATGCTGAGTGAAATAAGTCAGTCACAGAAGGACAAATATTGTATTACTCTGTTATTGTAAAAGTCAAGGATTGATTTATATATGGAAGGAAATTTTCTTTGTTGGTTACCAGGGGTGGGAGGGTAGGGTAGGGAACACTGATAGCTAGGTAGAGATAAGTATTGATTTGGGTGAAGAGAAAGGCAATATATCAAGTGTGAGTGATCAACATAGTGGCAATGAGGAAGAGGAAGACATAGAGAGGTACATGGAAGGTACAGACAACAAAGATGAACCCTTTTGCACATACAGTACTGCACTGTCAGTGAAGACAAACACGGGTATATGGGCGGATAGATAGGTGGA
>NW_006922702.1:75705-95064 GCF_000298275.1 Orycteropus afer afer | reverse complement strand
AACCTTCCTTCCGAGGAGTGGCTGGTGGGTTTGAACCGCCAGCCTTCTGGTTAGCAGTCAAGTGCCTTAGCCACTATGCTACCAGAGCTCCCGAATAGTTACATAGGGAAGTATTTTTTCTTATATTTCCTATACTTTGATTGTTGTTGTTAGGTGCCATCAAGTCAGCCCCAACTCATAGCAACGCTGTGTACAACAGAACAAAACCCTACCTGGTTCCTCTCACAATTGTTGCCATGATTGCATACCATTGCAGCTACTGTGTCAATCCACCTTTTTGGATGACCCTTAATTTTAGCCAGCATGATATCCTTCTAGAGGGATGGTCCCTTATTTACCATACCACCTTTTCTCATTTCAATACAAAAATCCCCCAAAATATGAAAGTTCTCTAGTGATAAAGTCATTAAGAATATATTTCCCTACAAATTCTAGTAAAGTTCTTAATAAGATACAGATTTTTAATAAATACATGGCTTGAATTGATTTTTTTCTTCAATGGGAGATGAAAGGTAAAGCATGTTAGGCTCATCGCAAACTCAGTGTGACATGCAGAAGCCTAAAATGGCCTCCAAGTTCTCTTGCCCTGGTGCACACATACTTCATAATCTCAAGAAGTAAGAATTTGATAGATTTGACTTCCATGATTAAGCTATGGTATACAGTACAGTTGATTTTTTAAACGGGAGTTTTTCCAAGCCAGATGTAATTCCATGAACCTTTTAAATCTGGGTCTGAAGTCAGAGACATTGGCAGTCAGAGATGCAAAGCATGAGAGGGATTCCACAGAATGAGAAAGATTCTCCTGCCTTCTCTCAAGAGAAACTGGGCCACCCCTCCATCCCTGGGGAAACTAAATCAAGGAAATGAATTCTGCCTACAAATTGAATGACTTTGGAAGAAGCCTTCAGCTCTGGATAAGATGCTATCTGTGGTTCACTGCTTCTAGCAAGAGCAGAGAAGCCAGCGACATCATGTCCAGACTTCTGACCTACAGAAAGGGTGAGATAATAAATTAGTGTTTTAAGTTTCTAAACTTGTGGTAAGTTAGTACAGTAGCAATGAGAAATAATGCAGGCGGAACAGAATTACCACCATTAAAAGAAGGAATAGACTGAAATCATCGTTCTTTGTTACCTTACCCTTCTAAATTCTATACAAATAATGATTTTTTTTTTTAGACCCTTAGTTAAAGGAGCTATGATAGTGCAAGCAGGTAATTACTCAGCTTACTCAGCTTCTAACTGAAGGTTGGGGTTGGAACCCACTCAGAGTCTACCAGAAAGAACTGGTAATCTGCTTCAACAGAGATTATAGCCAAGAAGATACTATAAGGAAGTTCCACTTTATCACATAGGATCACTATGAGTCGAATGTGACTCAACAACAATTAACAATAAGGTTAATTAAATAATACAGGGCATAATTTTTGGTCAATACTTATAGGCTTCAAGGTACAATGTCTGGTGTCTAAAAGATAACATCAGCTGCTCTTAAAAAGTCAAGTTAATACTAATTTAAGAGGTCTTTTGCACAAATGTAGGTATTGATAAATTGATTTTTGTTCTGCTCACTCATTTAGTTTACAGAATATAAAATATACATCATTTTACATTTTGTATGTGAGCATTTGTGTCTCCAATAGTAATCAATCATTCACAAGATGAATGTAAATGACAATTGCACAGTGCATGCTTTAGATCTAGAGAACAGAGACAAAATTCGAATATAATCTAGGTGACCAAAATGTTTCTGCACTAAAAGTTCCACTAAACATTTATATGCTTTTGAACAGAATGTGTTTCTTTCCCAGAGCAATTATTGATCTGTGTACTACCTTATTCCAATGAACAATATCACATTAAATTCCACCAACTCACTTCATGATTTTATCACACTGAACACTTATCTTCTTAATTTAAATGAAGAATATTCTCACACTTCCCCCAAGGATCAGTTAAAATTTAGTCCCAAAATAAAGCATGTATTTTATATCTGTCAAAAGTAAATTTAAGGAGTGCTGGTGGCACAGTAGTAAAAGCTCTCAGCTGCTAACTGAAAGATTGGGGGTTTGACCCCACCAACCACTCCATGGAAGAGAGAGACACAGCAGTCTGCTACCTTAAAGATTTCAGCTTTGCAAACCCTTTGAGGATGTTCTACACTGTCCTATAGTATCACTATGAGTTGGAATCAACTTGGTGGCAACTAATTTGATTATTTTATTTTGGTTAATGTAATTTCAACTCTGATATGTTTATATTGGTTTCTAAGGTTTAAATATGTTCCAAATAATAATATATCATAGCTAACATAGCTTCATATTTTATATTAATTTATTTATACTTTGTATTGTAATGTTAAGGAGCTAAGGTGGTGCAGTGCCTAAGGCACCTGACTGTTAACCAGAAGGTTGGCGGTTCAAACCCACCAGCCATTTTGTAAAGGAAGATGGGGCATCTATGTCTTGGGTTGTATGGAAACAGCTTTTAAGGGCAGCCCAGAAAGGTGAGCCAGGTGCAGGGGAGTGTGGAAACAGCTTTTAAGGGCAACCTGGAAAGGTGAGCTGGGTGCAGGGCTAGGAGGGGGTTGGAAACAGCTTTAAGGGAGGCCTGGAGAGGAGAGCCAGGCATGGGGGGTTTGGAGCAACTTTAAGGGAGGCTAGGAAGTGAGCAAAGCAGTGGGGAACAGCTAAGAGAGACAAACTTGTATATCAGTTTGTCATGCAGTTGTGGCTTGCATGTTGCTGTGAGGCTGGAGGCTATGCTGCCGGTGTTGCAAATGCCAGCAGGGTTACCCATGGTGGGCAGGTTTCAGTAGAGCTTCCAGACTAAGACAGACTCAGAAGAAGGGAGAGGCCATCTGCTTCTCAAAGAATTGACCAGTGAAAACCTTAAGAATAGCAGTGAGGCAGTTCTGGTAAGATGGTGGAATAGGCAGAAAGACTGCACACCCTTTTCAACAAAGAAAAGGGGAACCAATTATCTCAGATACAGAAGATAATTCTGGCCCCCTGAGGTTTAAAGGGAAGGATATAGAAGTAGACTAAACTCCAACTAGTAGAAGAATTTGCATGTAAACACCAAAAAAAGGAGACATATGGAGCTGCAGTATGGCAGATATCCTGACAGCATAGGCAACTTAGATAATGCCAAGTGGTGATAGGACCTAAGAATTAACCTAAACATTAGCCCAGCTAGCCAGTGACTACACAAAGGACTGCACTGGTGGCTGGTGAATAAAAGTGGAAGCAGCGAAAAAAAAGTCAGGTTGAGCTGTGAACTTTTGCCTGTCCAGAGGGTGCAGCCATTTTGAATGTTTACAAGCAGGTCAACCATATTGAGTATTTAAAGTGACAGCATTCTCTCAGATTCCAGGGATTTAAGAATAGGCTCCATTTGCCAGGGACCACAAGGACATTCTGGATGTCAATGACTGGAAAGGTGTGATATTCCCCTTGTTACTCTTATACCCCACAATTTCTTGGTGAACAGAGATGCAGCCATCCCTCACTCCCACCCACCTTCTGGGCTGGCAGAAATTCCATTCCAGTCTGTGCTCAAACAACCTGGGTACCTTGCCCTGCCTTGATTCCCTACACCTTTATTTATTTATTTATTTTTTAATTGGCTGTTTTGTCTGTTTTAAAATTATTATTGTCCTTTTTATTATTGTGCCCCCAGGGCTCCTAGTTTTAGTGAGTTGGTCCCAGGTTCTAGTTTTCAGCTTTTTCTCTCTTCCCTGTTCCTGATTCTATTTTTTTTCTTTCTTGTGTCTGTTTTTCTTTTTCTTTCACTCCTTATTTTTCTTTTTGGATTTTTCCCATTTTTTTCTTCATTATTCTCCTACTCTGCCTTTTTTCTCTCATTACCCTCTCCCCAAATATTACTATTTTTTTTTTCTTTTCTTTTCTTGTTTTTTTTTTTCCTTTTTTTGGAGATTGTTCCTGTGTTTACATGGTGTTGTTTTTGTCCTCTTGCTTCTACTTTTTTGATTGTTGTTTTTTTCTTACTGGCTGGGAGACAGCAACAGTGACCATATGATTCAACAACACCCACACATCCTGCAGCTCCACTTACTGAGTGAGAGTCACCACTTCCTTCTCTACCAACTGGCCAATGATAAATGGCCACCAAGAAGAACTGTACTCACCCTTAACTGTTCTTCATGAAAAGTTAACAGAGATCTAAATACAATATCACAATGTCTTGGAGACAACAGAGCATCATAGCTCACACAAAGAAGCAAGATAAAGTGGTAGAAACAAGGGAGCAGGATACAGACTCAGAACACATTCCTGAGGAAGAAGCAGCATTGAAACTCCCTGATAAGGAATTCAAAATACTTACAGTTAGGTGTCTTCATAGGATTGAGAGACAGATTAACGAAAACAGTCACAAAATTAAGGAAAACACAGACAAAATCCTAGAACAATTTCAGAAGAAAACACAACAACAAAATGACAAAACAAATGAGAAATTAGAAATGGTTCAAAATCTACAGATAGAAATCCAGAAGATTAATACTAAATTTGCAGAAATAGATACCACATTGAAAAGGCAAAAGAGCAGAATTGAATCAATGGAAGAAAGAATTAATGAGATTGAAGACAAATACCTGAATACTTCTTTAGAAAGAGATCACACAGAAAAATGATCAAAATTAAATGAAGAAAGCTTAAGATTCATGTAGGATACCATCAATGGAATAATCTACATGTCATTGGAATTCCAAAAAGGAAGAGAAAAATAAAACCACTGAGAAAATTGTCCAAGATTTGCTGGAATGGAACGTCCCTGATGAAAAGATGAGAATATATTGAATATATCCATTCAGGAAGTCCAATGAACCACAAACAGGATAGACCCCAAAAGAAAATCACCAGGATATATCATTATCGAACTCCTCAAAACCAAAGACAAAGAAAGAATCCTGAAAGCAGAATGGGAAGAACAAAAAGTTACTTACAAAGGACCATCAACAAGTTCTGATTTCTCAGCACAAACCATGTAACCAAGAAGGCAATGGAATGGTATAAATAAAACCCTAGAAGAGAAAAATTTCCAACCAAGTATTATATACCCAGCAAAATTTTCTTTCAAGTAGAATGGGGAAATTAGGAGATTTCCACATAAGAAGAAATTAAGAGAATTTGTTAAAACCAGACCAACCTTACAAGAGATACTACAGGGAGTCCTTTGAAGAGAGAACCAATAATAGCAAAAACCACTGACCATTAATACAGAAGATGACATAGCCCAGAAACCAACACAGCTATGGACATATCCAAGCTAAAATAAGCAACTAATATTGTAAACAGGGAACCAGCAACATCAATTGGCAAATGAGGACAACTACAAACCAAAAAGTGGGAGAAATACAATCAACATCATCCACCACATAAATAAAACAAAGGTAAAGAATCACATGACTGTATCAATTGATGTAGAAAAGGCATTTGATAAAATCCAACACCAGTTAATGATCAAAACTCTTAGCAAAATAGGAATAGAAGGAACATTCCTCAATACAATAAACAGCATTTATGCAAAATCAACAGCTAACATTCCCAATGGATAGAGACTGAAACCATTCCTTGAGAACAAGAAACAGACAAGGATGTCTATCATCACCACTTCTATTCAACATTGTATTGGAAGTCCTAGCCAGGGCAATAAGGCAAGAAAGGGAAATCAAATCCATCCAAATTGGTAAGGAAGAAATCAAAACTATCCCTATTTGCTGATGATAAGATCCTATACCTCGAAAACTGCAGTGTAGTAAATTACTTAGTATGGCTTTTCTACCCGTAAGTCATTGTAAACTCAGTGGTGGAATGAGCAACTGAGGAGCTCCTGATTGTAAATGTTATCCACCTGGGTTATTTCTGTTGGGCATGGCACAACACAATGTTATGGTAGGCTCACTCTCAGGTGCTTTGAATTCTGTTGTTATGATTGGTTGGTTTGGCCACTCTGCCAAGCTCAAAAGGAGGCCTCCTAGAGGCAGAATTCTCTCTGACTGCTGGTTGAGGAAGACGTGCTGCTGAAAGAGACACACGCTGCTGGGAAAGAGATGCAAGAGACATGCATTGCTGAGTAAGACACTGAGGGACATGCACTGCTGGGGGAGAGACTGTGAGAGACTTGGCTGAAAGATGGTGGGCTGGGAGAGAGACTGAGCATTTTTCCTGAATTCTAATTGTAGCCTGGTGCTTCCCTAATAAACCTCATAATCTATGAGTTCTGTGTGGCCACTGCAGTGAATTATTGAACCCAGGATAGAGGTGGTGGATGCTTTGGGAGGAATGGTTGGTGAAAGGGCTGGAGGGAGGCAGCATGTCTGGCCTTGCAGTAATAGGCCTTGAGCTATTGATGGTGATTCTGTCCTCCTCTTGTGGGGTTAGAGGAGGTCAGAACACATGCCCTCCTTGCCGTTTTTGCAAAAACCCAAAAGACCCAGTCAAAAATCAACTAGAACTAAATGAGTGTTTTAGCATCATGGAAGGATACAAGATCAACATCCAAAAATCAGTTGGATTCCTCTATACCAGCAAAGATATTGCTGAAAAAGAAATAAGGAAATCAATACCCTTTAAAATAGCTGCCAAAAAGTAATATACTTTGGAATAAATCTTACCAGGGACACAAAAACCTGTACAAAGAAAAGCATAAAAGACTACTTCAAGAAACCATAAGAGATCTACATAAATGGAAGAACATATCATGCTCATGGATAGGAAGATTGAACATTAGGAAAATGTCAGTTCTACCCAAAGCAATCTATACATTCAATGCAATCCCAATCCATATCCCATCAACATTCTTTAAGGATGTGGAAAAAAACAATCACTAAATTTATATGGAAAGAAAGACACCTCAGATAAGTAAAAAAACTATTGAAGAAGAAGAGCGAAGTAGGATGTCTCACACTGCCAGATCTCAAAACCTACTATACAGCCACAGTAGTCAAAACTGCCTGGTATTGGTATAATGACAGACACATAGACCAATGGAATAGAATTGAGAACCCAGAAATAGATCCATCGACCACTGGTCAGCTGATCTTTGACAAAGGGCCTAAATTCATTAAATGGTGAAGAGAATATTTGTTTAATAGATGGCACTGGTAAAACTGGATATCCATTTGCAGAAAAATGAAACAAGATCTGTACCTCACACCATACAAAAAAACAAACTCCAGATGGATCAAAGACTTAAATGTGAAACCTAAAACTATAAAGTTTCTCCAGGAAAAACTAGGGGCAAATTTAGGGGCCCAGTATATGACATAAATAGCCTATCAAGCATAACTGAAAATGCACAAACACCACAAGAGAAACTAGATGAATGCAACCTTCTAAAAATTAAGTTTTTATGTTCTTCCAAAGACTTCTCCAAAAGAGTCAAAAGAGAAGCTACAGATTGGGAAAAAATTTTCAACACTGACATATCTGACAAACGACTTATCTCCAGAATTTATAGAAAACTCCAACACCTCAATAGCCAAGAGACAAATAACCCAATTAAAAAATGAGCAGAAGACATGAATAGACACTTCACCAAGGAGGCTATTCAAGAGGCCAACAAACATATGACAAAATGCTCACAATTATTAGCCATTCCAGAGATGCAAATCAAAATAGCTATGAGATACCATCTTTTCCCAGCACTAGCAGCAATGTTCAACAAGACAGAAAATAAATGCTGGTGAGGATTCAGAGAAATTGGGACTCTCATACACTGCTGGTGGGACTGTAAAATGGTACAACCACTATGGAAAGCAGGATGGTGATTTCTTAAAAAGGTGGAATTAGAAATACCATCTGATCCAACATTTCCATTTCTAGGTACATGTCTTAAAAAAGTAAGAACCAGGACAAGAACAGATATATGCACAACCATGTTCATCACAGCACTATTTACAATAGCCAAAAGATGAAAACAACCTAGATGCCCGTCAACTGAAGAACAGATAACCAAACTATGGTACATACACACAATGGAATACTATGCAACCCTAAAGAATAGCATAGAATCTGCAAAACCCTGCATGATGTGGATGAACTTGGAGGACATTATAACGAGTGAAATAAATAGTCACAGAAGGACAAATATTGTATTAATCTGTTATTTTTTAAAAAGTCAAGGAAAGGTTTCTATATGGAAGGAAATTTCTTTGTTGGTTACTAAGTTTGGGATGGGAGGGGAAGGAACCCTGTTAGATAGGTAGAGACAAGTATTGATTTGGGTGAAGGGAAGGGCAATGTACCAAATGTGAGTGATCAACACAATGGCATTGAGTAAGGGGAAGGCATAGAGAGGTATGTGGGAGGTACATACAACAAAGATGAACTCTTTTGCACATATAGTACTGCATTGTCAATGAAGGGAAACATGGATATATGGGTGGATAGATGGGTGGACAGGCTGAACTATTAGGTATGTCTATGCAGGGGGGAGTTGCCCAAGACCATGTATAGGGTTGGCAGACAATGTTTCTACAAGTGTATTTGTATGCTCTGTAAGAAGTCCCAGACATATAGTAGAGCTGACAAGGGACAAGTTTGTAGTCACTTCTTGGCCACAGCCCACTACCCAGAGGGAGCAAGTAGTTGGACCTGTGGTCTCAGGACCATAGTTGCAGGCGTCATCAATTTCAATTGGCATAACATATTACCCAAAAACATTGTTCCACGTTCTACTTCAGCAAGCAGCACTGGGACCTTAAAAGCTTGCAATCAGGCATCTAGATGCAATAATGGGTCTCTCCTCATCCAGAGCAAAGAAGAATAAAGAAAACAAAAGATTCATGGAAACAATTAATCCAAGCAACTAGTAATCATGCAATCCTCAGCTTATATGACTATGAGGCCAGAATAACTTGATGGTGCCCAGCTACCAGCCAACCACTCAGAGGGGGATCTATGTAGGAGATCCTAGATAGAGTGGGAGAACAATGTGGAACAAAACTCAAAATCATTTGGAAAATAATAATAATAATAATAATAATAGGACCTGCTTTGCTCGTCTGATAGAGCCTGAAGGAACCACTGAGACTATCACCCCTAGCTGCCTTTCAGGTCTGGAATTGAACTCACTCCTGTGGCTTCCAGCCAAACAAAAGACAGGCATATGAAGTGAACATTTACACTAGGAAGATACACTCCTTGTACAGAACAATCATGGGAGAATAGAAGGGCTGTGTTCTGGTTACTTAGTGCTGCTTTGACAAGAAATATACCGCAAATGGGATGGCCTTAACAAACAGGAGTTTATTCTTACAATTTAGAGGCTTTAAGTCCAAGTTCAAAGTGTCAAGCTCTAGGGTAAAACCCCTCAATCTTGGGGTCTAGCTCTGCCTCCTGCTCCTGACCCACTGGAGTTAGAGGCATTTCTTCACTCAGACAGCTGGTAGCTGCTGAGGCTGAGAAGCCCCAAGGTTGACAAGTAAAAAGGGCACAGTCCTGATGCTACCAAACCACACAGCAGACCATTAACCTAATCCCAAGGTTGGCAGAGCATAGCAGGCTGCTGAGCAATGACACGGCTACATGCATGGTCCAAGCATGCCACAGGCTAGAGACCATTCCCAACGCTTCTCCTTATATATAGGAAGCAGACCACATCCCAAAGGCAGCTACTCAGCTGCTTGTGGTAAATTCTGCCTTGGAGTTGACCGCCAGTTTCATCATAGGGAATAACTACCACCAGCTGCCCAGCCACTCAACCAGGCCCAGCCAAGTTGACACACACCATAACCACCACAGGCTGTGTAGGCACTGGGAGACAGCTCAGGGGACAGGAGTACGTGGAGGGTTGGACACAGCGAAGACGTAATTATGGGGAGGAAGTGGGAGGGAAGCTGTTGAATTGTGGTAAATTGTAGTCAACGTCATGAGACAAAGTGTATGTGAACTGCTGTATGGAAAGTGAATTTGCTCTGTTAACCTTCACCCAAATCACAATTAAACATGAATAAATAAATAGCCGTGAAACATTGTCTGATATATTACTGGAAAACTTTATGACCAGCCCTGAAACATTGTCTAATGCAGTTCTGGAAGATAAGCCTCTCAGGCTGGAAGGCAGTCAAAGTAGGAGAGGGGAAGAGCTGTCTTCTCAGAGTAGAGCTTACACTGATATGGATGGAGTAAAGCTTTTGGGACTTCCAATCGCTGTCAGGGCACAACTCAAAATTAGAAAAAATAGCTGCAAACATCCATTAATAAGTGGAACATGGAAAGTATGAATCTAGGATAATTGGAAGTTGCTAAATATGGAATGGAATGCATAAAGATCAATATCCTAGGCATTAGTAAGCTGTCTGGTTCAAAATGGTTTTGAATTAGACAATGATCTACTATGCTGGGAATGTGAAATTGAAGAGGTGTGGTGTGGTATTCATCATCACAAAGACTGTTTCAAGATCTATCCTGAAGTACAATTCTGTCAGTGATAGGATAATATTCAAATGCCTACAAGGAAGACTAGTTAATACTACTTTTATTCAAATTTATGCACCAACCACCAAAGCTAAAGATAAGGAAACTGAAGATTTTTATCAACTTCTGAATTCTAAAATTGACCACATATGCAATGAAGATGTGTTGATTATCACTGTGATCGGGATGCAAAAGTTGGAAGTAAAGAAGAATCACCAGTAGTTGGAAAATACAGCAGTAGTTGGCCTTGGTGATAGAAGTAATGATGTAGAGTGCATGATAGAATTTTACAAGACTAGCAAGTTATTCAATGAAAATACCTTTATTTGGATCTTGGGTGAAAGCAAATAATACCAGAAAGATGTTTACTTGAGGTTTATTGACTATGAAAAAGCATTTGATTGTGTAGATAATAATAAATTATGGATAACATTGAGAAGAATGGGAATTACAGAACACTTAATTGTACTCATGAGGAACCTGTACATAGATCAGGAGGCTGTCATTTGAATAGAACAAGGGGATACTGCATGGTTTAATGAGAAAGGGAGTGCATCAGGGTTGTAGCTTTTTACCATATTTATTCTATCTGTATGCTGAGCAAATAATCTGACAAGCTGGATTATTTGAGGAGGAACGTGGCATTAGGATTGAAGGATGACTCATTAGCAACCTGTGATACACAGATGACACACTTTGCTTGCTGAAAATTCAGATGCCTTGAAGCACTTACTGATGAAGATTGAAGACTACAGTCTGCACTATGGATTACACCTCAATATAAAGAAAGCAAAAATCCTCACAACTAGACCAATAAGAAGCATCACGATAAATGGAGAAAAGATTGAAGTTGTCAAGGACTTCATATTACTTAGTTCTACAATCAACACCAATGGAAACAGCAGTCAAAACATCACATGACATATAGCATTGGGCATATCTTCTGTAAAAGACCTCTTTCAGGTACTGAAGAGCAAAGATGTCTCCTTGAAGACTAAAGTGTGCCTAACCCAAGCCATGGAATTTTTCAATCACCTCATATAAATGTCAGAGCTGAGCAACGAATAAGAAAGACTGAAGAAGAGTTGATTGATGCCCTTGAGTTGTGGTGCTGGCAAAGAATACTGAGAATACCCTGGACTGCTAAAAGAGCTAACAAATCTGTCCTGGAAGAAATGTAGCCAGCATGCTCCTTGAAAGTGGGAATGGCCAGACTTCATCTGACTTACTTTGGTCATGTTGTCAGAAAGAACCATTCACTAGAGAAGGATGTCATGCTTGGTAAAGTGGAGGATCAATGAAAAAGGGGCAGTCCTTCAACAGGTTGGATAGACACAGTGGCTGCAACAATGTGCTCAGGTATAGCAAGGATTGTGAGGATGGCACAGGACCATGCAGTGTTTCGTTCCATTGTGCATAAGGTAGCTATGAAGTTGGAGATGACTCAGTGGAACTTGACAATAACACACCTTTGTTCAACCACATAAACATCAGCTATACACATAGACTTTGCCAGATGGCATACATAGGAATCAGATTGACTACATCTGTGGCAAGAGGCAATGGAAAAGCTAAATATCTTTAGCCAAAACAAGGCCAGGAGCTGATTATGGAACAGACCATCACCTGCTCATATGCAAGTTCAACTTGAAGTTGAAGACAATTAACAAAAGTCCAGAGAGCCAAAATATGACCTTGATTATATCTCTTCTGAATTTAGGGACCATCTAAAGATTAGATATATTGAATTGAACACCAATGAGTGCAAACCAAAGGAGTTGTGTGATGACATCAAGAACTTTATACATGAAGAAAGCAAAAGGTCATTAAAAAGACAGGCAGGGAAGAAAAGACCAAAATGGATGTCAGAAGACACTCTGAAACTTGCACTGGAATGGAGAATAGCTAAAGCAATGGAAGAAAGGACAAGATAAAAGAGCTAAACTGAAGATTTTGAAGGGCAGCTTGAGAAGAAAAAGCCAATTATTGTAATGAAATATGTAAAAACCTGGAGTTAGAAAACAAAAAGGGAAGAACACATTCAGCATTTCTGAAGCTGATAGAACTGAAGTAAAAATTTAAGCCTCGAGTTGCACTATTGAAAGATTCTATGGGCAAAATATTGAATGATGCAGGAAACATCAAAAGAAGATGGAAAGAATGCAGAGTCATTGTACCAAAAAGAATTTGTCAATGTTCATCCATTTCAGGAGGTGGCATATGATCAAGAACCAATGACATTGAAGGAAGAAGTCAAAGCTGCACTGAAGAAATTGGCAAAAAACAAATCTCCAGGAGTTGACGGAATACCTATTGGCGTGTTTCCACAAACGGATCCCACACTGGAGGCACTCACTCGGCTATGCCAAGAGATTTGGAAGACAGATGCATGGTCAACTGACTGGAAGAGATCCATAACTGTATCCATTCTAAAGAAAGGTGATCTCACGGAATGTAGAAATTACCAAACAATATCACTAATATCAAACACAAGTAAAATCTTACTGAAAATAATTGAAAAATGACTGCAGCAGTATATTGACAGAGAACTTCCAGAAATGCAAATTGGATTCAGAAAAGGGTGTGGAATGAGGGCTATCATTGTTCATCATGTCAGATGCATACTGACTGAAAGCAAAGAATACTGGGAAGGTGTTTACTTGTGTTTTGTTGACTATGCAAAAGCATTTGATTATGTGGATCATCACAAATTATGGATAACATTGAGAGGAATGGGAATTCTGGGACACTTAATTGTACTCATGAAGAACAGGAGACTGTCATTCGAAGAAAACAAGGGGATACTGCATGATTTAAAATCAAGAAGGGAACGCATCAGTATGTATGCTGAGCAAATAATCCAAGAACTGGGATATATGAAGAAGAACATGGCATCAGGATTGGAGGAAAACTTATTAACAACCTGTGATTTGCTGACGACACAACTTTGCTTGCTGAAAGTGAGGATGACTTGAAACACTTACTGATGAATATTGAAGACTGTAGTCTGCAGTATGGATTACACCTCAATAGAAAGAAAACAAAAATCCACACAACTGCACCAATAAACTCAACTCACTGCTGTCGAGTCAAGTTGACTCATAGAAACCCCTCCTTGAGTTTCCGAGGTGGTATCTCTACAGAAGTAGATCGCCCAATCTTCCTTCTGAGAGATGATAAATGAAGAATAGATTGAAGTTGTCAAATAATTCATATTAATTGGTTATGCAATCAAAACCAAAGGAAGTAGCAGGGAAAACATCAGACGATGTTGGGAACATCTGCTACAAAACACCCCTTTCAAGCATTGAAGAGCAAAAATGTTTCTTTGAAGATTAAGATGTTCTTGCTGTTAAGACCAAGCCATGATATTTTCAATTGCCTCTTATGCATGTGAGAGCTAGACAATGAATAAGGAAGACCAAAGAAGAGGTGACGCTTTTTAGTTGTGGTGTTGGTGAACAGTACCGAGAGTACCACGGACTACTAAAAGAACTAACAAATCTGTCCTGGAAGAAGTGCAGCCGAAATTGTCCTTGTAAGAGAGAATGGCCAAAGTTCATCTTACCTACTTTGGTCATGTTGTGAGAAGGAACCATTCCCTGGAGAAAGATGTCATGCTTGGTAAAATAGAAGGTCAATGAAAAGAGGGAAGACCCCCAACGAGATGGATTGACACAGTGGCTGCAAGGGTGGGCTAAGGTGTAGCAAAGATCGTGAGGCTGGCACAGCACAGGACTGGGCTAGTTTTTCATTCTGTTGTATGTAGGGCTGCTATGAGTCAGAGACGACTCAGCAACACTTAAAAACAACAACAACTTCCATAAAGATTTACGACCTAGGAAATACATTGGGTGTTGCTACAAGTTAGAATCAACTTGATGGTAATGGGTTTGCTTTGGTTTGTTTTAATTATATATTGAAAGAAAAAATGTTTCTTATTACACATTTCACATCAGAGATTTTATTCCATCTGTTAAGATACAGAACATTCTATTTCAAGGAGCTTTTTTGTAATGGAGGAATATGATAACAAAAAGGCAAACTACTAAGAATAATATAATTTCAGATAGAAAGGAATGCTATTAAAAAAATGGTAAGAATGGAGAAAGAAATTTGAAGAGAGTGTGGATGGGTTAATTTAGATTGGAGGTCAGGGAAAGTCTCTTTAAGTTGTTGCTCTGTGAGGAGAGACTATGTCATGAGAAATGGTGGGCCAAGTAAAGATAATGGAAAAGTGCCTTAGACATCAATATTTTATAACAAATTTAAAGGTCCTCAGCATCGACAAGTTTACAAGATTCGAAAAATAGGAGCAAAAATGAACAAGCCTGGGACATGGTCAGAAAGGGGAGGAATGTTTTGAGATGAAGTCAGAAGTGCATGTAAGACAGAAATAATAACAGTATTTTTGGGGAAAAAAAATGACATTATGTACACATTGAGTCATAGAGATCTGACTTACGGTTACTTTTTAAAGTTTAATTAGTCTGCTATGTAGAGAAAAGGGTCTAAGAGAAAAAGAGTGGAAAAAGCAAATTGGTTAGGAGGCTATTGCTGTACTCCAGGCAAGGAACGAAGTTTTATGGTTTTTGGAGCAACAGCAGAGATGTTTCTATTTCTAATTGATTGGCAATGGTACCTTGGGATAATGTCTCCCCATCCTCCTCCAAGTATATACACTTTTGAGTTGCACTTATATTGGCTAAATGGTTACCAGAAATCACCTGTTTTGGGGTTTGAGGTTTAAATATACTGATAAACAGGGATGAGGTGGGTGTTGGTGGAAGAAACAGGAGAAACACAGTTATGGACAGAGAGCAAGTCAAGTTTTGAATTTTTAATATGTTAAATAGGAGGTATATTGAGCTGGCTAATTGGATATATGACTTTACCTCAATGAAAAGATCAAGACTATAAATGTAAGCTTATAAGTCTTTAGCTTATGGTTGTTTTAATGTCATGGGATAAGATGAGATCACCTATGGAAAGAACACATATATAGTTAAGTCACTAGAGTATCGAGATACATAGCACTATGATGTTTAAAAACAGGAACGTGAGGAGAATCTAGAAAAGGAGACTGTGACATAAGTGATGTGAGGAGAAAGACAAGATTCAGAAGTAACTTAAAAAAAAATCTTTACAAAAAGGACTCTGCTAAGTCATCTGCACAGAGTGAACTCACCTGACCACATTCTGCCAAAGTCCTCACCACCTTCCTTTCAGTTAGTAGCCACATTATTAATCATTTGTCCTACTTAAGGACAATATTGGAATGCAAATTTGGAAACAAAGAATCACTGGTAGTTGGAATATACGGCCTTGGGGATAGAAATGAAGCTGTAGCTTGCATGATAGAATTTTGCAAGACAAATGATTTATTCATGGTAAATACCTTTTTTCAACAAGATAAACAGTGGCTGTATACATGGACTTTGCCAAATGGAGTTAAGAGGAATCAGATAAACTACATATGTGGAAAGAGCTGGTGGAGAAACTCAATGTCTTCAGCCAAAAAAAAGTCAGTAGCTAACTGTGGAACAGATCAACTGCTCATAAGTAAGTTAAAGTTGAAGGTGAAGATAATTAAAACAGGATCACAAGAGTCAATATAAGACCTTGACTATGTTGTTGTTGTTGTTTTGCCATCTAGTCGGCCCCGACTCATAGCGACCCCTCCTTGGGTTTCCGAGGCAGTATCATTACGGAAGTAGGATTTCCCAACCTTCCTTCTGAGGAGTGGCTGGTGGGTTTGAACCGCCAGCCTTCTGGTGAGCAGTCAAGTGCCTTAGGCACTATGCTATCAGAGCTCCTGACCTTGACTATATCCCTCCTGAATTTAGAGTCTATCTAAAGATTAGATTTGACACATTGAACACCAAAGACCAAAAATCAGAGGGATTGTGGGATGGCATCAAGAATATTGTCTATAAAGAAGGAAAAAGGTCATTAAGAAGACAGGAAAGGAAGAAAAGACTAAAATGCATGTCAGAAGAGACTATGAAACTTGCCCTTGAATGAAGAGTAGCTAAAGCAAATGGAAGAAAAGGCAAGATAAAAGAGCTGAATAGAAGATTACAAAGATAAGCTCGAGAAGACAAAGTCAATTATAATAATGAAATGTGCAAAGACCTGGAGTTAGAAAACTAAAAGGGAAGAACACACTCAGCATTTCTCAAGCTGAAAGAACGGAAGAAAAATTAAAGCCTTGAGTTTCAATATTGAAGATTCTATGGGCAAATTATTGAATGATGCAGGAAACATCAAAAGAAGATGGAAAGAATACATACAGTCACTGCACCAAAAAGAATTGGTGAATATACATCCATTTCATGAGGTGGCATATGATCAAGAACCAATGGTATTGAAGGAAGAAATCAAAGCTGCACTGAAGAAATTGGTGAAAAATAAGGCTCCAGGAATTGAAGGAATATGCATTGAGATGTTTCAACAAACAGATGCTGTGCTAGAGTCACTCACTTGTCTATGCCAAGAAAAGAAATTAGAAAGACAGCTACCTGGTCAACTGACTGGAAGAGATCCGTATTTATACCTATTCCAAAGAAAGGTGATCCCACAGAATGTGGAAATTATTGAACAATATCATTAATATCACATGCAAGTAAAATCTTGGTGAAGATAATTCAAAAACGGTTGCACTGTATATTGATGGGGAACATCTAGAAATGCAAGCTGGACTTGGAAGAGGATATGGAGCAAGTGATATCATTGCTGATGTCAGATGGATCTTGGCTGAAAGTAAAGACTACCAGAAAGATGTTTCCTTATGTTTTATTGACTATGCAAAAGGATTTGACTTTGTGGATCATAGCAAATTATGGATAACATTGAGAAGAATGGGAATTCCAGAATACTTAATTATGCTCGTGAGGGACCTGTATATAGACCAGGAGACTGTTGTTTGAACAGAACAAAGGGACACTGCTTGTTATAAAATCAGGAAAGGAGTGTGTTGAGGTTGTATCCTTTCACCATACTTATTCCATCTGTATGCTGAGAAAATATCTGAGAAGCTGGACTATACGAAGAAGAGCATGGTATCAGGATTGGAGGAAGATTCATTAACAACCTGCAATATGCAGATGACACAACTTTGCTTGCTGAAAGTGAGATGATTTGAAGCACTTACTGATGAAGATTAAAGACTAGAGTCTGCATTATGGATTACATCTCAACATAAAGAAAATGAAAACCCTCACAACTGGATGAATAAGCAGCATCACAATAAATGGACAAAAGATTGAAGTTGTCAAAGATTTCATATTACTTGGTTCCAAAATCAACACCAATGGAAGCAGCAGTCAAGACATCAGACAACGTAGATGTGTTGCACTGGGCAAATGTGCTGCAAAAGACCTCTTTAAAGTGCTAAAGAGCAAAGATATCTCTTTGAAGACTAATGTGCACCTAACCCAAGCCATGGTGTTTTAAATCACCTCATATGCATGTGAAAGCTGGACAATGAAGATGGAAGACTGACAAAGAATTGGTGCTTTTGAGTTGTGGTGTTGGCGAAGAATATTGAAAGTACCATGGACTGCCAAAATATCTAAGAAATCTGTCCTGGAAGAAGTGCAGCCAGAATGCTCCTTGGAAGGGAGAATGGCCAGACTTTGCCTCACCTACTTTGGTCATGTCATCAAAAGGACCATTCCCTGGAGAAGTGTATCATGCTCGGTAAAGTGGAGGGTCAATGAAAAGGGGGACGTCCTCAATGAGATGGATTGACACTGGCTGTAAGGATGGGCTCAGGAATAGCCAAGATTGTGAGGCTGGCACAGGACCAGGCAGTGTTTCATTCTGTTGTATGTAGGGTCGCTATGAGTTGGAGCTGACTCCATGGCACCTAACAACAACAAAGGACCAAATTATATTAATCTCTAGCCTTGGAAACCCAAAGAGAGGTCTCTATGAGTTGAATCTGACTCAATGGCAAATAACAACAACAACAGTGAAGTAGTATCCACAGCCATACACACACTTTAGCCTAAAGTTCATTATTTCAACCCATTCAGATACATTTTAGCAATGATTATATAAATAAGTCTTTGCACATTTAAAACCTCATTTCATACAAATTATTCATGTACATTTGGTTGTTTTCCTTTCACTTTAGAAAGATCCTTTTTTTTTTTTTTTACATAGAGTAACCAGGGCTTCGAACTGCTAGTTCAGTACAGTTCAGTCATGGCCTGCATAAACAACAGCAATAAACACATTCATAGGAACCAATTCTCTTTTGTTTGGATTTTGGCCCACGTAGGAAATAGACAGCAGAGCCCCACTCAAAGATGGGGGACCACTGTGCCACAACACACATTCAAATCTCTGAGAGTAACAGATGTCTGGCAGAATGAAAACTGTGATGCTGTAATTTGAGGGGAAAAAGAAATGGAGCACTTGATGCTATGGATATGAGAAGCAGAGTTGTTATGCATGCTATTTTCATTGGAGGTAATAAATCAGGATGTTTTTAAAAAAATTATTGTGTCAAGAAGCATTATTAAGAAGAATTCACAGTTTTAGTTTCTGATATAGCAGCTACCAGTATTCCATTATCAGAGTGGTTTTATTTTTGTTTCGTTTGATGGAAGAGAATTACTTCTTTGGATATTGTTGCTAGGCAGTTTCTATTAGTGAATCTGAATTTGCATCAAATCCTGAGAAGATATGGAATTATACTGATTTTTTTCACATGTGTCATTGTTGTTGTGAAGTTCTACTAATTAAAAGGTTGGAGGCTTGGGACCACCAGAGGTACCTGGGAAGAAAGGCCTGGTGATTTACCTTTGAGATGTCATCTATTGAAAACTGTATGGGTCATAGTTCTACTTCACCAAGAGTCAGAATTGTCTCCATTGCAATTTTCTAAAAAATTATATAAGTTATGT
>NW_006922702.1:74585-75267 GCF_000298275.1 Orycteropus afer afer | reverse complement strand
GGGCTGGGTGAAAGCCCCTCAACTTGGGCTTCAGCTCTGCCTCCTGCTCCCAGCCCACTGAACCTAGAGGCATCTCTCCACTCCGACAGCCACTAGCTACTGAGACTGACAAACTCAAAGTCGACAAGTGAAAAGGCACAGTCCCAATGTTACCAAACCACATAGCAGGCCATTAATTCAAGTCCTTTGTAAGTCCCAAGGTCGGCAAAGCATGGCAGGTTGCTGAACAATCACACAGCTACACGCAGAGTCCAAGTGTGCCCTAAGCTAGAGACTATTCCCCAAGGCTTCTCCTTATATACAGGAAGCAGACCACATCCCCAAGGCAGATACTCAGCTGCTCCCAGTAGATTCATGGAGTCGACTATCAGTCTCATCATGGGGAATACTACTTGCAACTGCCCAGCCACTAAAACAGGCCCAGACAAGGTGACACACAGGAGTAACTACCACAATTACCAAGAAGCCAGCTACCACATGGAAAATGAGAACCTAATTTTTAGTTCTAACTAGTTGTTTTTTTAATGCAGATATGGCTACCACCTAAAGAGGTCTCAGGACAAAAGAAGGAGGCCTTGTGTGTTGTTCTTGTTAGGTACTGTGAAGATAATTCTGAGGCATAATGACACCCTGAGAACTACTTCATTGAGATTTCTAGATTTTAATCTTTTTTTTTTTTTTT
>NW_006922702.1:61938-65335 GCF_000298275.1 Orycteropus afer afer | reverse complement strand
TGTGTTAATTGGTTTCCCTTTTCTTTGTTGAAGAGGGTCTGTGCAATCCTTCTGCCTAGTCCGCCATCTTGCCCCGCCTCCTCTAGATTTTAATCTTAACGGGAGAAGATCCACAGGTCTTTCTCCCACAGAACTGCTGAGTGGGTTTGAACTGATAACTTTTCAGTTAGCAGCCAATGCTTAACCATTGTGTCACTAGGGCTCCCTTGTGCTAAAAAGTGCAGAAATAAAACACAAAAAATATCTGAATGAAACAAATATTATAATCAATTTTGACATACCACTTCAAATCTTGAGCAAAGGCTAAATGCTTTCAACTGAAACATTCAGTTGTTTTGTAAAAGCCTCTTTTATCAGTCATGAGTGGGCCATTCTTTTATTAACTGGATATCTTTATTGAAAAAATAGCATAATTTTCCATTACTTGGTGGCGTAGTGCCTGCGTCATTTGATTGCTAAACAGAAGGCTGCCGGTTCAAACCCACCAGCCACTCTTCTGAAGGCAGATGGGGCAATCTACTTCCATAGTGATACTGCCTCGGAAAGCCAAGGAGGGGTCGCTAAAAGTTGGTTCTGACTTTACTGCACATAACAACAACAACAAACAATAGTATTATACATAAAATATTCTAAAACTAATGATCCTATGCACAGATACATTTTTCATATTAAGCCAGTAGATATTTGCTTTCAAGATTTTAAAGTTTTTGATTGCCGCGTAAGAGTTAATCTTTTTTTTTTTCTTTTTTCTGGGATTTGTAAATGTAAAAATTATAAATTCTTGGAAACATAGAATAATCTAGTACAAAGAATGCTAGACTGGCTCCATCCTCTACTCAGTATGCACATTTTACCTGGGACTTGAGTGGAATTTATTGTCTTTGTAAACTTTGTCATGAAATAATTATGATTCAAATGTGCTATTGGACTCTCATATGTCTTCAGCATTATACAGGTGCTTTGTACATTATTGACCCCAAAATTGGATGAGGTCCCAGTCTCAAATGTTTCAAGATTACTACAGGTCGCAGAAAGATTCTTTAAGATATGTAAGTCTCCTGAGGGAAATCAGTCATACTTAAATTTCCATTCAAAAATATTTTCTTCCTATTCTACGTTAGAAAATAGCAAGTATGTGTAATTTTCATTACCTGAGATAAATATTTTCTCTGGAAGCAATATTTCAGGTGTGGTCAATATATAATGTCAGTTCATTTTATTTGATATTTACCTGTTTCTCAGTATTATGGTCAAATTATGCATGAGATTATACAAATTACAATGTCTGCTCATCTCCATTTTATTATCATTTGTTAGAGTTCCTTTATAAATCTTCCTATATTTAAATCTTATTTACCACCATTCTTGCACATTTTTATTTCTGGCTAAATTAACTACTAGCTAATTCTTACACACAGTAAATATATTCCCATTCTGAGAATTCACCAATGTAATTTCTTCCATTTTGTGCACCCATATTCTCAAATATATCCACTCCTCCTCTAGTTCAAGTTCAAATTCTGCTCATATTTTCAGCTGGAAATCTAAATCAAATATAGTCTCATTTCCTCAAGCATTTCCACATGTAAGAAGAGCAATTATTCAGTCCTTTTATTACCACACTTATGACCAACTCCTCACTTTTTACTATAACCTTTTGTATGTGTATTCTCATCATATAATGTAATCACCTTTAGAGTAGAGTACTGCTAATTGTATAATATTCTATTGCATAGAACGAGTAAGAAAAAGGTGTGTATAGATATTTAGGTGAGATAATTTGTGTTTTTCATGATAAAAATGACTATATCAAGTAAATTTACAATTTAGAAAGTTATAGTTTAAAGATTGTTTACTGAAACTTTTTTTTTTTTTCCTAGAGCTCAGGGGATTCTCTTACATGCCGTGCTTACAATTGTCTCAATTTTATAAAAGCAGAAAAATACTTTAAAAACCCCTAGCTTTAAAAACAAAGAAGCATTAGCTATCTCTGTCCTTGCTACTAATAAATTTAGGCCATTTTCATTATCTTTCAAGTTACTAGTTTGTCAGAATTACATTATTACAGCTAGAAATAAGAAATTCTTGAGCAGGAAGTTTTTTCTATTTTCATCATACTATTTCAACTGAACCCTACAAAAAACAAACCAAGACAATAACAAAAAAAATAATATAGTACACACTGCCATGGACTTGGATCTGACTCATAATGACACCTCCTTGGGTTTCTGAGGTAGTATCTCTACAGAAGTAGATTACCCAACTTTCCTTCCAAAGAATGGCTAATGGGTTTGAACTGCCAGCCTTCTGATTAGCAGTCAAGTGCCTTAGGCACAACACCACCAGAGCTCCTACATATATATGTGTGTGTGTGTATGTATGTTTATGTGTGTGTGTGTGTGTGTGTGTGTGTGTGTGTATAGCTGTAATTCAAATTGTGTTTGGTTGAAATAAAATGGATGGTTTTCTTAGATATATTTCAGTAAAATGATTATTGTTTACACCAGCCTGTATTGATAAACTAAAGGAAGCTCTTCTACCACATTTACATAAACAGGTCTCTCTATTCCCCCAAGAAAAAGAATTCTTCTCATATTGCTTTTTCTCTGGGATGTTTCCTACTTTTATTTTTGATGTATAGCAACCAAAACTTGACTGTGCACAGTGATGTTCTAGAAGAACAGGCACATGGTCTATGAGAGTTATTTGCAAGTTGTTTTTTTCATAACACTCTTTGTAATCCATTTCTCCATTTGGTCAGCCATGTTTTTCCACATCAAGCAACACACTGTAACATGATCTGTAGTACAACCTTTCAATATACCCTCTATTTCATCTTCCATGTAACTTACTCATAGCCCAGAACCAATCAACATCAAAGCACAGAATACTTCTGACATGGTTGATCTATAATACTGTTCTTTCTCTAGAAATTCCTTAAATATCTCTACATAAATTCCATAAGCTCTAGGTATTATGAACATTTCTTTAAAAACAAATAAATGAAATAGCACTAAATTGATTCATTTGATCTGATAAGTGCTTTTTGGGTTTGGGTTAAGTTTATTCTCATTGTGATTTGTCTTACAGACCATAAGCTACATTTCATACAGGAAATATAGAATCTCTATTACCCATCAAGGACATAGATTTTTCTCTTCAGGCTCTGGCTATGACCACCATTAGTCAATGTCAAGTACAAAGCTGTAGTATAAAGTAGAGCAAAATAGAATCTAGTGTTTTCTTACTGAACAAATAAGTGATATAGTTATTTGCATGTAATGTTTACCAATGTTGTTGTCAGCTCTTAAAACCTAAAATTAGGTATAAATGTTTACATTTTTATCAAAGCCATCATTACTATTTTTACATTTTTTTATATTCATTCATAAAAATT